>NW_024879328.1:314779-316902 GCF_018340385.1 Cyprinus carpio
CAAGGGAAGTCGACTCCTCATTCAGAGTCTTTTTCAGTTCAACAAAGCTTATCAATGGGAGTCTCGTCAAAGGCTACATCCGACAAAAGCTACACACATTTAAATTCACGAAAAAAGAAAAGAAAAAAAAAACAGAAAGAAAACGAGTCGGTACTGATCAATTGAATTTTAGGATGTAGGCTAGCCTTCCGTTTCAGAAGCACAATTCACCAAAGCCATTTAATTACAACAGTTGTGAGATAAAAGATTATTATATATATATAAAACGATTCGGAGGTTATTTTACGGTAGAACTGGCTTGTCCACAATTTTGAGCGGTTCATGACAGAATAGATCATGACGTCAATGAGGGTCTTGATCTTACCATCTAAAATACTATGTTTTTAAAACATTTCTATCAGCCAATGATAATTATAAAAGAACACGTCACGAGCATAGATCAGTGCCGAGAGCGCATCTGATTGACAGATAAACCATGAGCTCTATCAGTTATTAATGTTCTGGTTATTTAATTTAAGTGTACAGTTTGTTAATATTGTGCAACAGTAAACTTCATCATTCAGCTCAACTGTGCACATTTCTTTTAGACACTTCATGTCTTATTTAATATTTGCGATAAACGCATGTCCCTGCTGAGCTGGGCTATGACTAATTTCACGAGCAAAGCTGAAAAAACAAAACTTTTCATATCATCATTTTTTTTTAAAAATTTTTTTAAGCTTCATATTATATGAAGGATACATTATACGACCTATCCTGCAGTCATCATGATGAGATTAGGTTCCTTTAATCTAAAAAAAAAAAAAAAAAAAAGAATTGAAAAAGAATCGAAAACAACAGTGAGGAATCGATTCTTGGAATCGATTCCCATCGATTCCAGGACCAGGAATTGGAATCGGAATCGATTCCAAAAATTGTGGAATCGAACAGCCCTACATATTGTTGTAAGGTATGTTTTTTGTTCATTTATAAATGAGCCGCTAGAACACTTATGTTTTAATATATTACATTAATTAGATTTAAAATATTAATAGATTGAAGGTCATTAATCTGATTCTTCTGGTTTTCTTGTGTGCTCTTCTGTTATCCTATAATTTTGCACTTATAATTTTGCTAGCAAGGAGAAAATGAATGAAATTAATATTTACAGGCCAAGTTGTTGAAATAGTGTTGGTTTTACATTTTGAAATGGCACAATATCAGTTGTTCTGCAATAAGATAAAAACCTGCCAGTTTGGGTGAGCCTATGACTTTTAATCTAGTACCAACTGGAGGACCTGTATGATATCTGCATTATACTAGATATGATGAACACGTAACACAAACTATAATACCTGCCTCATAATGTGTCATGTATAATCAATTATTTGGGCATTACTCTTGTATCCACAGGTTGATGACAAATGAGGTCATGGCCTGTTTCAGTATGAAGTGGGGGAAAGGGAAGCTTGCTTTCACCAAGATCAATCTGTACACTGTTGTCACAGGTAAAACAAAATTAACAAATAATACAAATATTAGCGTCATATCACTGTGACACTCAGGGTTGTTTAGTTTCTGTTTTAGTTGGTTTAGTGAAAACCAGTAACCTCGTATTGTAGGTACTCATCTGTCACACAGAAATCACACAAACGTTCATAAGACTTCTTGCTGATTGGCAGGTCATTCCTGTTGTCAGCCTTTCTTTATTGTTCAGAACTCTAACAATTGTTTGCTTGCATTCTTAAAGATATGTATTAGACATTAAATGTTAATTTACCTTAAGACACTCTGCAAAAATACTGCAATGTGTCTTTGTTGTCATGGTTTTCTTTTGCTAGATTGTCTGCTTAGTGTTTGTTAATTGCATCACAAGCTGAAATATATTTTGGATGACTTATAGCATGTACTTTACATTCATGGCTCTTAAAGCTATGGTAGATTTTTTTGTTTTTCTCAGAAACTGATTAAAACCCAGTCAATAGTTTAAGTGGTCTAAATGTATTCTGTGGAAGGCAAAGAAATAGTTAATGATAAAATACAGTGATTACTATAGTGCATCATATTCTATAGTTATACATTTTTCTTATTCAAATATTTCTTACAGAGAGTGTCCAGAAAACATCATCAAAAGAGACGGGGCA
>NW_024879329.1:0-22695 GCF_018340385.1 Cyprinus carpio
CTCTTTCCCCGTCAGCATTTTTGAAAACAGCTGCCAGCCACCGCCAGCGATTTTGATGATTTTCACTAAAATTTGATGGTCTACAGTATATTTTGCTGTATGAATATTTAAATGTGCAATATATCAAAATAAAGATCAAAACCTCTACTTTTAAACAAAAATTAAATTTTTTTTTTGTAAAAATTCTAAAATTTAAAAAAAAAAGCTTTTCTAGCTTAAAGGATTCTTTTTTATCAACACTTTAATATAGGTAGGTTTTATAAAAAATTATAATTTTGAGCAAAAAGGTGTGAAAATCACATTTTTATCAAAAAACTACATCCAGTATAAATCCAGTAAATCGCTTCCATCAACACCTCCAAAGCTTGCACAGCCAAATACCACTTCCTGGCTCATCATTTCACTCCATAACATTATGCAGTTTTCATTTATATGCTGTCTATTTCTGATCATCGCATAATTTATCATACGCATCTGTTTACATAAGAGATCGCTAGTTTCTCCGTCCTGTTCGGGAGGCTTTGTACTTGTTCAGAAGATTTGTAATAGCGCCCCTGAGTGTATAATAGTGAAAACACGAAAAGCCATAAAACTCGTCAATGGTGGGGAAGCGTTGTCTTCTAAATGACGAGATAACTAGTCAATGGCGTGGAAAGAGTTAATCATTTTGGGACACATTGTTTTTAAAAAGTATCATTAAAATATTACATTTTATGATCATAAAAGCAGCATGCAAAAAATATGTAGTCTAAAATAGTGACAGTTAGATAAATAATAAAAAAAAAATACTACTATTTTATTTAATACTATTTTTTAAAGAATAGTAAAATCTACTTCAATTTCTAGCTCTCATATTCATTATTGATCTGTGGAGTGTATTTTTAAAATTACGAGAGTATCGCTTTTTTAGCAATATGATAATGGAAAAAACAATTGTGATTGAAGTCTTGCTATTTGTGTTGCACGGGGTTGCTGGTGAAATTATTTTAAATTTAGTTGAGGTTCTGTTTCATTTAAGATGTTACTTTTGTAGAGCTTCTTTCCTTCTTTTATTCACCCCTTCAAACCATTTTTTTGGCAGACCTTTCCATTAAGAGAGAGAGACAGTAAGTCTATTTGGTAAACCATCCGTAAGCTTGAATTCAATTATGCTGCCAAAAAATTGCCAAAAAAGCCTGAACGAACAAAAGTCTCTCTCTCCTCTAAAAACAAGTCTAGCACAAGTCAGCACCCCGTTATCCACAGCAGCATGTGTCATTGAAACACAAGGATTTATGATTGCATGTTTAATTGATTTAATACAGAAAATTAGGGAGGAAAGCTGCTTATGCTCTTCCGCTATCTGCTCCAGGGGGGAAAATAAATAAATAAATACTGTCCCAAATAATTACAGCTGCTGTTTGGTAACCCCCCTCCCCACCTCCCTTCAACCCCCTTCCAGTGACAATTAAGCAGAGACCCAAAATACCAGGCCTTGTAACAGGATTAACTCTGTATGTTTAAGAGGTAGAGGAAATAATTAGTCTTATTGCTGATAACACTAATCAGGTTAACGGCCATGTTTCATTATGGGCTCTGGTCCTGGTATTCACTCTACTATTGTCCTTCCTTACTTCCATCCTTTTCTCTCTCTATAGCCACGTTTCCACTGCTGGAACTTTACCCAGAAGCTAGGGACTTTGGACTGGTACTCGGTGTGTTTCCACTGCAGGAACCAGGATCTAAATAAAGTTCTGGGTAAAAAAAAAAGTGCCCCTCAGAAAGTCCCTGCTTGCGAGGTAGTACTTTTTCAAAGGTCCGGAACTTTCAGGGGCTGGACTTGGGCGCTAAACATGCTGATTGGTTGAGTTCACGCAGCATTGTGATTTCAACCACCATTTATTCTGATAATTTTCAAAATATTACTGTTATTGTGTCATGAAATGTAGTTTTAAAAGTATTTCAGGTGAGAATGTAGTTGTGTAAAACTCAAATCTGCGGTTTATTTATAAGGACAGTGCCTATGTAAAAATGTGTTTCGCAGATTTCGGAGACGATCAGCTCCACACGATCAGCATGAGCTCAATGCTCATGTATCCATCTAGAGCAGTCTCAAGTCGGCTAGTCCTTCTGACATTTGCCGCTGGCTCTGATGTCTCTTTAGTGGTTAAACATAAAATATTAGTCCTTTTGGGTAAATCTAACAGGTAAACTTTGGTCTTTATTCAACTTATCTATATGTTAAAATGAAAATAAAAAGAGGCAATTGATATAATATTTCATTTCATTGTAATGTAGGCTGTATATATACACATTTCCCTGAACTAAGTAAATTTCTGCGGATATTATTATGTTTAAATGAAAACGAAAGGAGGCAGTGGTATTTGATATTCTATTTCGTCTTATTGTAAATATACAGTGAGGAAAATTGCTGTAGCCAAGGCGAGCCGACTGATGTTATCAAGTACACTCGGAGATCACACTCCCGAGTCAAACTCGCAAAGTCTGAACTATCGAGGATGCAAGTCTGAAATTTGTGTACTTTGTATTGAGCAACGTGCGCAGACCTACGTCACCAGACTATTTGCATAATCTTCACGGTACTTTATACCGCGGTGGAAACGCAGAAAGCAACAGGTCTGGGGGGAAAATAGTTCCTGGGGAAAAAAGTTCCTGGTACAATTGTTTTGGGTAATTTCAGTGGAAACGCGGCATATCTCTCTCTCTCTCTCCTTAATCACTTGATGTTGTGTGTGTATATGTGTAAGTACAGAAAATGCTGATGACCACTTTCTATTGGGATGCCATCTTGCTTCAGCTTCCTTAGAAAATACCATCATATATATATATATATATATATATATATATATATATATATATATATATATATGAAGCTTTTATATTAATATATTTTAGCTTATAAAATAAACTTTTCATTTCGCTATACTTGTATATGTATTCATATATTTGATATATTTTGTTATATTTTATATATGTATTTTTATTATATAAATGCTTCATTTTGCAATTCATTAAGGTCATTTACAGTTAATATGAGTTTTTAAATTAGCCACTATGAATGAATGCAGCACCACCTTCAAGGTAACATAAATACAACATTGTGAAGTATACTTAAAAGGAAAGCCTTGTGAATACATTATTGTAACAACACGTTCTGTGTAGCTGAGCATGTTTGTTGCCCTTTCCACCTTGCTGCTTTCTTTTTCGTCAGATCAATAAGCACAGACAAGCATGGGTCTGCAATCTGCTTTAAATTAGATAAAATATTCTTTCAAGTGACTGTTAAATTGATCTTTTTAGCAAACACTCCGCCGAGAGAGGGAAAAAGCCGTCAGCGAGAGCAGTTATTGAAATAGGCAGCGAAATGTATTCGGGACAGACGATTCCAATCTATTCTTGTCTGCTTCAGACATTGATGCGTGTGGAACCAAATAATATTGAGCAGTGGAATATCTGTAAACAAACTGTCAAAGCAGGAGAAAGGCACGTAGTGAGATAATCATTTTAATATATTCTCGCAAAAGAAAGCTACAGATTGCTGTTGTGGATATCCAGTTTTGACTTATTAGTAAGCAGGAAGGCTTTAGATGAAAACCTTGTCTAATTTGAGAGGGGGTGAATTAAATCTGGAGTTACATTAATGGTGTTTCAACAGGATGAGGGCAAATCCAATCAAATCTCTGTAATCCGGTTTGCCAGGGTGAGGCTGGCACCTCTGGGATTTGCTTTAAAATCTCTTGCCCATCAATGTGCCACACAGCTGGTCTGGAATCACAGCAGATGGACCGAAAGTGTTTTTCTTGCAGGATTACACATATGCCTATAACATGTAGGGTCATTTAAAAACACGCTTTCCTGTTCTGCTTTCGATAAATTAATTAAAGAAAGCAGATTGTTTATTTTCAGATGCAACAGACTCAAGCTTTTTCCGTCCATCTCTTTCTGTCCACCTTCTCAGGCCCTTAAACAGCATTCCATTAGCCTTACTATTTTCTTTTCCCTCTTTTCTGCACTCCATCATTGTTCTGACTGTCTGAGTCCGGGCACTGAAAGCCTCCAGCCCCAGGACGTCACTCACTCTTTAGGGTGAGAAATAGGCGTGAAGCTGGAGGTTAATATCCATGACTTGGAGATGAGAGATCTGCTGTGGCTGAACAGGACAGAGAGGCTCCACAGAATGACAGGAGCAGTATAAAAGCTCCTCACCTTCCTGCAGAGGGGTGAATCCAGGCCAGGAGGGCAGTAGACGAATGCTAATGCACCGTGACAGTCCTCTGTGTCCATTGCTGCCCCATGACGCCCTGTGAGGCTGAAGACAAGATGAGGGGATGATTGTGTCAAACCCCATTTGAAGAGACCATGGGAATTCCAAAGCCATTTTATAGAATGAGCCAATATCATCATGTCAAGATTTGTGACATATAAGGTGTTTGTAGTGTAGTACTGTAAATTTCAAGTGTGGAATGGAGTATGGAGGGAGATAAGTTGTTCCTACCAGGGTTGGGCAAAATTCATAATTGAAGAATCGACTCCTTTTCAATTCATGAGTGTGAATTTGAATTGAATTGGCCATGGACCACAGAATCCTGAAATGGAAATTGGATCCATCCATCCATCTCTGTCTGTTTTTTCATCCATCTACTCCTCTAACCATCTATCTGTCTATTCATCCGTCTGTCTCTGTCTGTCTTTTATCCATCTACTCCTCTAACCATGTATGTCTATTAATCTAACCATGTCTGTCTTTATCTGTCTGTCTTCATCATCCATCCATCCATCGATCAAATGATTTGTTTTTGTTCAGTCAGTTTTAATTCTCCTTCCCTATATTCAAATTTGAATTGCAATTTAATATCCTGTTTACTGTTTGAATTCCAAATTCATTTCAAATTCCAACTCTCTTTAAAAAGGAACATTTTTCAGTTGCTTTGTTGCTACCAATTGCTTATTTTAAATGCCTCTTGAGAATACCCAGATTTAATTATGGTTTAAAATTTTTACATTGACCTCTGTTCATTGTCAAGTATATGTACATGGTGAGAAATAATGCTAAGATCAGTTTGGACCAGCTTAAACTCTTAACTGGTCTTACCGGCACAAACTCGTTAGTCTGGTTATTGTTGTAGGTAGATTAAGCTGTGCTTTGACCAGCGAAAAGTAGCATGAAACTGTCCAAAACTTTCATTATACTAGAAATAAGATGGCTAAAAATGTTAAGCTAGTTACCAGCTAAACCAGCTAATCTTGTTTTTATTTTCCCAGGAGGCACTTATGCAGGGTAGTGGCGCATTCTGCAGTCATTGAGTAGTAAGCCGTATCCTCTCTCCAGCTCTATCACCTCCCTCCTCCCTCACTCACATCCTTGGTTTATTTCGGCTGTCTCCTTCAGGGTCATTACCTGTATGTAACCTCAGTGTCAGTGAGGGAATATGCTGATGGTGTTTAGAGTCAACCCCACTTAGCCTTGCTCCAGTACCACCACGCTCCGCAATATCGATAACGGGAACACAAAAAAAGGTTTTGCCCTTGGTTTAATTAAAAGAATTAAAGACCTTTGTTTCTACTTTGTATCTGTTTCTGGCAGATCAATTCTCACCTGAATTGTTTCTGGTGTGCTGACTAATTGTTTCACACAGTAATGGCCGGATCAAAGGCCGCTGCCTTAATTGGTAGAAACAGAGAATGAGACAGATAGCTGCATTAGAGGAAACAAAAGCAATTGTAGTCATCAGAGAGGCCTAGCACGATTGTGGTGAGCCAGCCAAATGATATAGAAACAAATTTTAATGTGCTAAACTTACCTTTTGTGTCAGTTATATAAATAATTTAGTGGAAGGGTATATATATTTTAAGAAAGTATTTACAAAGTTTTGGAAGTTTTTGAAGTTAGCATTAGTTTGACAGTGGCAAATTCAAAGTATGATGATGTGTTAGTATGGCATAATCAAGTAAATGTCCTTGATGGAAATGGTGAGTGTCGTGAGAGTCTGATTGGTGATATTACCTGCCACTGGAAAGATGGTGGTAATCTCTCTCCACTTTATATGTCTGAAGCGCTATTGATCCCTCTTGCAATCATGCTAGAGAAACACTTGGCGTATTCATTATTGAATCCACCAGCCTCTGCAAAAGCAGGATGAGTGTGTTTAATGAAATTGGAATAAGGCAGACGGGTGCAGAGCACACTTGCCAATCACCATACTGTGTGATGAATAAGCAGAGAAAGGAATAGACAGAGTTGAGGAGAATTAGCTCTTCAGAATTGGTTTGTGGGGCGAAGTGGCTGATGCAAGCCCAGTGGCTCCTCCTGAAATCCTCCTCAGGCCCAGACCCAGACCCTGGGCTGAAGTGAAAGCCTCCCCCTTAGTTTGATGCATCCCGCTCCGTAAAGAAACATCCCACCTCCCCTCCCTCCCTCCCCAGCACATGGTCTCCACTCGCTCTTCCTGCTGGTTTTTGCTATTATTCAAAGCTTGTTGTGCTGCCAGTGCTCCCGAAGGCAAACGCACATCAATCCTGACTAATCCCACTCTCTGTAGAATGAAGATAAATAACACGCTGCTCTCTCTCCCCCCTTTAATACATGTTAAATGAAGTGTGCCGCCTGAGTTTTATTCTGGCAAAAGTTAAAGGCCTAATACATTTATTCTTAAAACGATAGGCAAATATGTTCCCCTTGCTGGAGGAATATATAGAAAAGGTGCGCAAATCTGTAAAGGTCAATATGCTATTAAGTTTTTTTTTTTTTTTTTTTTTTTTTGTGAACAAACAATTTAGCCATGAAGGAGAACCAGGCAAAAAAAATAAAAAATGCATGGTTATATATATATATGTATTTATTTATTAAATAGATTCATTCATCCATTCATTCATTCAAATATATTATATTTATTTATCCAAATATATTTGATTGCTTGATTGATTTTTTTCCTGATATTATTTTTAATTATCTATTACCTTATTTAGAAAGCTTTGGAAATTAACTGTGATTAATTTGACTAGAAACATCATGTAACTCTTTTATTTTCATTTTTAATCGATTGGCAGCCCTAATTTTAAAGGGAATTTCTCTGGTGAAGTTTTGCAGGGATATTTAAGAGGTCGTAAATGAGTGGAGGTTCATTTGGATCATCACATTGCTTTTTGTTAGAACTCTAGTGTCCTTGGTGGAGGTGTTCAATATTAATAGGACAAATTATAAAACTTAGGAGAGCTTTTAATGGTCTTGTTGCAGGGACCTGGAGACCTTTTTCTACAGCATTAGTCTCTGTTACTCTCTCCCACTCCCACTTTCTTCCCCATCCTTTTCTTTCTCTTATTTTCCTCATGGTCACTAGTATGTTTCTGAAAAAAAAGTAAACTTCTTGTTGAATGCATTAGCTTGGCTCATACTGGAATTAATACAAGACCATTTTAATCAAGTACATTTAGACATCAATATTTGAGATAATAAACCCATAATAGAAACCTTTGTCACAGTAGACAGCATATTTGATTTGACATAAATGAAGACAAGGCCGTGAGAAATTTCTGTACACTCAGTATTTGGTATTGTAGTTTACATGAATGAAGATCATTAGGCTGGTGAATGACTGAAATTATGTCTTTTTACAAATCAAAACAATGCATTGTGGAAATATATGATTTTTGTATATTTTAATTTTGTGTGTTAAATGGACTGTACACCAGTTCCTCCAAAAAAAGGCGAAAACAGAATGAGATTCAGATATTGACAAATAGGTGTGAGGTTGAATACCCAGGTAGAAACATTATTCAAGGTGACTTGCCTGCAAGCATACTGGTGTTTCAAAATAAAGATGCTGTTGGCGTGATAGCACTCCACTACATGATTCATTAAGTTACACACAAATGTGTGACTTCATTGTCCCCTCTATATATCCATTCACACAGAGATTGAGATATTTACCCTGGATAGCCAGTAGGATAGCATCTTATTAATGGCACCCATTAGTAAGGTTGTCGTTAATGCGGCAAGTGGCCAGTTCCAGGAGGAAACTTCATTAGCATAATTGCTGTCTCTCTGCTTCTCATTATTGACACAAACACACTTTCTCTGTCTCTTCCTCTCTTTTTTCATCCACTTCTTCCAATTGATGTCCTGCTTAAATAGTGCATAGCTAAACGTTCTAACCTTGTTTCTGGAAGGATTCATAAATATTTTTAAATGGGTGTTTTCTTCAACTTTTATGTCCCAGGGGTTTGACTTTTATTTAAAGCAACAGAATGCTTTTTCCCCCGCTTATTTATATGAAGGTCACATTGCAACTGCCTGGGAAAGTTTTTACCATGCTATCTACTTTTAGATCCAATTTATGTTTAGATTTTAAGCATTTTTAAATTAATTAGCCAACATTTTTTTGTCCTGCCAAGGGTAATTTCAATTTATATATCCTAGATATACACAATTAAATAATATCTTTCACACATTTTAATTTTTTTTAAAGAAGACATATTATGCCCCTTTTTACAATATGTAATATAAGTCTCTGGTGTCCCCAGAATGCATATGTGACGTTTCAGCTCCTCAAAATACCCCACAGATCATTTATTATATCATTTTGAAAATGCCTACTTTGAGTGGAAGCAGGCTGTTTTTCGTGCCTGTCTCGTTAAATGCAAATGAGCTACTGCTCCCCGCCCCCTTTTCCAAAATAGAGCTGCGCCATTACAGCTCATACCTGCTACCTGGTTCTGATTATCATGTTTATCATGGTGAAATCATGCTTTTCAAACCATATTAGTGTTAAACTTCTGATATACAGTTTTTCTGAGTGCACACATCTGAAGCACACGTACAGAAAGCAGCTGTCACACCATGTTAGTACGAAACTATGTTCTCACACACCAGTTTTACATTAAAAAACACACATGGTTACAAAAAACAGTCGGATATGCCTGTGAAGGTAAACAGCTGGGAAATAAATTGCATGTTATTTTAGATCTGTGTGGCAGGCAGCAGCAATATACAGTAAATGAATCAGTAAATCCACTGCTGTCTTGTTTCCTCTGTGGCTGAAACTATATACAGTGTCCTGTGCTCGTCTGTGCAACCAAAGACAGAACAGCTTGAACTGTCGCTATGGCATTAGAACTAGTACACCGCTGTTGCTTGCGAAATCAAATGATGGCATCGTGGGTGGAAACGTGCCGATTAAGGGGCGGTAATATTATAATGAGATCCCTTTGCAGCGTCACTAGGGGAGCGAAATCAGACATGGTCATTTTTTCAGACTCGTGCAGAAAAGGCTTACCAAAACAAAAGTTACTCGGTTAATCTTTTTCATGTTTCCTTGGTTGATAGATGCACCGGAGACCTGATTATAGCACTTAAAACCTGGAAAAGTCAGCTTTTAATGATATGTCACTTTTAAAAGTTTACCAAAAAATGACAGTCAGTGAAAAGCATGCTTGCGAGGATAAAATAGAGTTATCAAGGCAAGGATCAGTTGTATGCAGATTATTTTTTGTGTAATTTCCAGTCCAATTCAGACGCAATTTTGTTATATCATGCAAATTCTGAAAAAGGATATTTATGTGTAGGGTTGGGTATCGTAAGAAATTCTCCAGTTCCGATTCCGGTTCCAGTTTTTGCCTAACAAATTCCCGGTTCTGATTCCGGTTCCATTTAAATTAAACTATTAATATTTTTTCACTATTTTTACCTTCATTGCATGTAGTGTTGTTGTAAGGTAGTAAATAAAGTTGACTAATGGTAGTCCATCAATCACATGTGCTTCAAAGTTGATGTTTTTTACACTACCAATAACATTTTGCTTTTTAAGCAGGAATAAGCTGGTTGGCCGAAAAAAGTCCCTCGAGGGCTAAGACACTTGTTCATTTCCCTAAATTAATGAAATATTTACTGTTATACTTATAGCCATGTATACACACGCTCCATAAAGCCCCTAGTTTACAAATAATAATGCAGTCAGGAGATGGTGTAATGTAATGAGTGGTTTCCACATTTTTAAACATTTGAAAAATCACTCTTGAAATGACTCTTTTCAAAACGGTTCTGAATAAGAACCAGTTTCTTGGTTCCCAACCGTATTTATATGTGTATTTAGAAATGCATAAAATGCTAGAATGATGTTTTTATTTAAAAAAAATAAGTTTTTATTAAAAAAATTACCACTTCACAATGCAATCAAAAGCAATACATCATTTGAGATATGATGGAAATCTTAATGGCTTTTTCCAAAAAAATTACAGAATTCTCTTGTAATGTGTGTACAGTATGTCCACTTTTGGACACCATTGTCAAATTAGTATATTTCAAGAGAGACAATTCATCATAAGAGAGTTATGATTGTCAGAAAAACAAAGCTGTTGGACAGCTCACATGGTGGGAAATATTGGTAAAATGTGTCATTTCAATGCTGTATTGTCAATTCCTTGCTATTTTGTGTGTGTGTACTTGTGTGAATGTGTATATCAAGTTGTGTGTGTGCACGCTGAGTCACAGTTGTGTGTATGAGCTGGATGAGATAGACCTCACGACACGGCAGCAGGTTCTAGTTAGATTACACACTGTAATTGGCTCATCACCCAAGTTTATATGTAACTGGCACACAGCAAATGACTCAAGGTGTTGGAACATTGCATAGAATACAAAGGTTTAATTACAACCTTACATTAGTTAGAGTGTGTACTGGCATATTTTATGTAGGTTTAGGTGCTTAAAATAAACAGACAAAATGCGAAAAAATCATTTCCCTGATCAGAAACTGGATTTGCAATACATTCAACTTTCATTAGGATTCATTCCTGTGTTGAAAGAGTATATTATACTCTTGAAAATTCAAGTTCCAAATGGGGGTTTTCACAGCGATGCCATAGAAGAATAATTTGGGTTCCTCAAAGAACCTTTCAGGGAATAGTTCTTTAAAGAACCATTTTTTTTTAGTGTGAAGAACATTTTAATAATCTAAAGAAACTTTTTGCAATAGAGAGGTTCCACATGGATGTAAAAGTAAGAAATGGACAGGCGTTTGAAAAATGAAGAGAGAGCTGACAAAAGGCAAAGCAACACAGTGAAGACCAATGCTGCTGCATCTTCCTTTTTCCTCCCCTTCTCCACATTCATACCAAGACCTCCATTACCATACGTCTGTCCAGAGATACTTTTCCATCTATCATTTCATGAAAACGTGTAGCCTGTGGGACAACTTTCTGAAGTCTTTGTTTTAAGAGAAACTTCGTGTGCTTGCTGTTTCCCTGTAGCATCTCAGAGGCTAGACAGCTTCAGTCAGAGCGTGAGAGGAGAAAAGAGCAGAGGAGTGAGGTAAACAACTTTATCACTGGAAATCCGATTGGAGAGCTGGTGTGAGTGGTTGCTTCTTCTTATCTAGACTGCTCCCCAGCAGTGAGATCCTTTAAACAAGCGAAGGGAGACTCAGGGTTTCGATTAGAGCCTCACCAGGACTTGAATTTCATAAAGCTCCACAGTTTTTGTCAGATATCTCGGAGCCCAAGGGGGAGAGGAATGTAAAAAAATAAGAGTGAGTGGTTTGAGGAACAAGGGGGAAAAGAGAAGAAACTGCATTGGGAGCAGAGAAGAGGTGACTGGGCAGAGATGGAGGCTTCCTTAATCATACTACAGATCCCAGAGAGAGAACTCAACACCAGCATCTAATCCTCTGTCTCCACAGGCCCTGAAGTCTATGAAGCCACACTTCCATGCACTTATAAGAGAATGAAACAAGAGAGAGAGAAGGAAACCAACTCTGAGGTAGACTTTGACGACTTCTTGTTTCCCATGATTCTGTGCTCCTCCTGCAGTTAAAAGGAAGCCATTTGTGGCTGCTCAGTGAGATTATGGCCAGATTCTCACAGTCATTGTTTGGCGTCTCTTCACAAGTGTGTTCACTTTTTTGAAATCGCCATCCTCCCCAAACACACAGGCAGCTTAGTGTTCTTTATTTAGCCCATTTTGGTAGCCATTTATGCATACAAAAAGACAAATCTTTCACTTTGATCACCGAAGCCATGTCTTTGCTCTGGCAGGGATGCAGATTGAGGCGTGTTGTTTGAGGAGGGGTTGTGGTACAGTCATTATTTATATTTCTTTAGTATTTATTAATATTTTGAATTTTGATTTTTAATATATAGTATATATATATAATTATATACTATATAGTATATATATAATATATATATTATATATATATATATATATATATTCCATTGTTCTTTTTTTTTATTTTGTAATACCTTTTGTTTTCTGATTTTGTCCTTTTTTTTTGGTTGGTTTTTCAATTGTATATCTATAGAAGCTTTAATTGAGTATTTATTTACATGTCTAATTTTTGAGTTTAATTTTTTCATCAAATATATGTATTTTTATTTTTATTGATTTAAGGTTTATTTTTCAATTATCAAATTTACTTCTAATTCTTTTTATTTTAGTTTTAGGTTTAGTAATTTTAGTACGTCAACTAATTTTTAATTTTAGAAATTTTAGTGTTTTTTCATTTCATAGTTTATTTTTGTTTATTTTAGGTTTAGTTTCGATTATTATTTTTATTTCAGTTTTTAAGTTTTAGTAATTTTAGAACTTGATTTCGACTTATTTTTAGTTAGCTGCTAGGCAACCTTAAGATTTTTTAAGTTTTTTTTCATCTGAATATAGGTTTTTTGTTTTAATTTGAGTTATTTTCATTTTTTAGTTAAATTATAGAAAATTACTTTTATAGTTTTAGGTTAACAATAACAACAATGGTTGGGTACACTGTGTTTGTTTGGGTACATGTGCAAACCCCCCCATCAGACGTCAGACGGGTCACCCCGAACCTAATTTGCAGCGCAGCTGTAGGTACCTTTCATCTCTCCCAAATGCGGGCGGTTCTGCTTTCACTTCATCTTTTATGTGTTTGAAAACACTGGCATTCATGTGCCCATGTGGTGCGTCTTGCTTTTTGTAGACTAGCCCAGCGGGTCTGCCAGGGTCCCATCCAGCTCTGTGTGGCCACTTCTTCACAGAGTCACCTTGAGTGGAAATCTAGACGTGGAGGGGAGCATTTCACCTGAATGTGGACATTGGGAATGTTGGCGAGAGGAGCTCCAACGATTTCCCTGCGGGGATTTCCGGGGCCGGATGAATGGCTGGAAGTTTTTCAGGATTTGCCACTAAGCTCGACCAGACCAGCATACGGCTGCTGTACTCTTTCCAGCGTCGGCACTCTCCATTCAAAGGAAAGAGCATATCCTCCACAGGGTTTAAGGACAAATACTAGCACATTCAGCCTTGAGGAAATGAGCTTTCTTACGCGCAACACAATCCCCTCCTTTGGTTTCTAAGGGCTTTAGGTCATTATCTGTGTCTATAATTGCTTTCTTTAAAATGGGATGAAATGTATTGGCACAAATCCTGCACTTTACATGTTTTCCATCATTTTTTATTCTTGTAGGGCGCTATGCATGAGTGACGTAAGGATCCCCTTTGTTTGTTCTCATCCTGTTGGAGCATCATAAATCTAGCCAGACATATGATACGCTAATGAATAATGAAGAGCCAAATCTCTTTTCTCGCTCTCTTTTTCAGTCTCCTCTCTCTTCTGTTTTGTTGTCTATGGAGACGCTGAGGGCCTGAAATGCACATTTAAACAAAGAACAGCAATTATGCTCCTCATTTGCATGACTTAACTGCATTTGCATGTGCTTGTGCAGAATGCTTTGTGTATGGCCTGTGTTAAACACGGGCAGAACGTGGAGCCGTTAACAAGCTTTATCCTTAAGACCGTATGCCTAATGGACGACAGCCCTGCTGGAATGTTTAATGAAGCTTTGCTCACAAATGTAGTGAGAGGGGGACAGACAGATGGAGTGACAGACATGAGACCATTAGCTTGAATACTTACATAGATTACACAACTAATGTGAATGCAACAGTTTCTAACTACAAAAGCTTAATTTTACACATGGTTGCCCAATATCGGTTGCCTAATATTGGTACTATATTAGTTATCTGCTGATAACATTTTTTTTTTAAATCACCAGTATCAGTTGATAATTCAGTTGATATTCAACAAATGAAAAGAAAAATCTATAATTTTTACATTTAGATTAGACCATTTGTTGTCAGTTAACGTTCATATAAAATTCATCTTTTAAAAAAACAATATTTTTTAAATTGAAGCCTATGGTAAATCTCAGTATGAATATCCATTTTTATACTGTCCATTAAAAAGTTTTATGGTTATTTTGACTTTTATCATGTAAAATGATGATTTTAGATTTTAATGTTTTATTTTAAAAAAATTATACAGTTTTAGTGTCCACCATTTATCGGCTAATGGCCATTCAAAATTAAAGTAATTACAGATTTTTTTGGTATCATCCAGAATTTTTAAAACAGAAGTGTACCCATTAAGAAACGTGCCATTAGCGTGAGTGATAATGTCTTACATAATCCACGGGATGTTCATTGAGTTCCTCGTTGTCCATTTAGTCCAAACCTGAGAAGATCCAGTACCCATCCTGTTGAAAATCTCCCCTTTCTTCTTCATGCTTCATGATATCGACGTGATGAAACCACACACATGGTGCACAGAATCTCTGATTGTAGCTTTTTAAAGAAATATCCTGGCATAAATCATGAATATGATATGAGCCCTCGCATCAATTTTTCAGGGCTTTATTTTTTAATGCTGAACAAAAGTTCTCAGATATTCATAATTTTAAGTGACAGTTTCCATGTTTTAGATTGGTCTATATCCACAGAGCTTATGAAATGTGGATCCGAGACGTTTGCTTGATGATGAAAACCACATTGAAAATAGTCTTTATTCAGGGACCCGTTATTGTAAATGTGAGGACTGGTGAATTATTGAGAGTGTGTCCTGAGGGTGCAATGCGAAAAATGGGAAGTACTATACACTAACTTCTTGAGTCTCTCTGTCTCCATTTCTCATATGTCTTTCTTTGAGGTGGTTTATAGGGCTCAAAAACAGCTGTATTATTACATGCGGTTTGGAATATTAAGCTCAACGAGAATGTATCTGTTTTTTCTTTTAACTGTTCCTCCGCTCACTTTATCTTTGCCATTCATTGTTTAAGTGCTCTACATGGACTGAGTCTTCTCTTCCATCACACTTGTCTTACATTACAAAAGAAATGAAGCTCCCTGAAGAACAGATTGATTTATTTGTCTGAATAAGCTGCAGGTACTGACTGCCGTACCCACTGGAGTATTTAAGAGCATCCGATGAGACTTACAAGCACATGGAGCTTACTGCATGACAATGATTATTGCTAGTGTGGAGCTTTTTGTATAATATATATCCCAGAGGAGCTGTTTTTATTGCTCAGATGTTGCTCTAAAAGAGATTTGTTCAGTTATGTTTTGTTCTGTGTTTCTTGTAAAACTGTTTCATGAAATAAGTAAAGGCAAAATTAATTTATATAGTACTTTTTTACAATATACACAGTGCATAGTTTCAGAGCAGCTTTACAGAAAATCATGATGTTAGTGTTTATAATTTATAATGCCCTATAGTCTATATAGCAGATTAGAGTTGGGCGATAATTTAAATTTTGCAACGATTCAAGCAATCAGGCAGCTGAGATATGCTATATAGTATATATCGCCATACATGAGTATACTGTATGTGTGCAGATAATGTTTGACATACATATCCAACTATATATATAGAGAGAGCTGGGCAATAATATGTAAGGTGAGATTTGATATATAACACTTTACATAAGTGTACTGCATGTATGCAAAAAAAGTTTAATGTAGAGAATTTATTACAACATGAACTAAAAACTGAAGCAGTGAGAGGTTTTTTGTTCATGTATGTAATAATATTATTGACATAAAAATATTTTTTGACATAAAGTAGAATTCTGGCGCTATAAAATTCATATAGTTTTATGGATTAATATAGACAATTTAACCCTGATAGAATTGAATGAGAAATATTTGAGACCATATTGAGATCTGAGACTTATGATTTCAGATTTCTGGTGTCTGGACAAATCTGAGCACAGTTTGAGAAATTATTGATCTTTTCTCAAAATCTAGATGAGAACCGTGAGATTGCTAGAGTCTCTTTGTTTCTTTGGAAGAAATATTATGAAAAGTGAAAGTCTCTTTTATCTCATCACTTTCTAGAAGAAGCAATTAAGATGTTAACAAGATCTTATTGGTGAGTTTTATTTTGTCAGAGGAAGCATATAGAGAGAATCTGACTTGCTTTGAGAACATATGGAAAGAGATGTGTCTTGCTAAACCCAGCAGCGACAGGGCAGTCAGCCTTTGTACTGAACACATTGACTCATTTAATATGACTTTTCCCCACATGGTCACCACTGAACACAGTTTGGTCTACATTCTAATTATTATACTGTTATTTTAAGGAAAGGAAGGAGTAGGAAAACAAATGGAGCAGAAGACTTGCAGATCGTAGTTTGTAAGGCCACTTTTAGATGTATTGAGAGAGGGAGACCGAGCAGATGTCAACGGTGGAAGGGTGCCTGCAGTTCTCCTAACATCAATTTGAAAATGTTTCCCATGTTCCCTTTCCAGTAAAGCCTGTCAGACTCCACCAAGGTAATTGAGTTTCTGCAGAGGCGAAATGAAAACTGAAGTTTTCAGTTCAGCAGCAGCATCAAAGGGAAAGGCACTGCTTGTGGTTTGTCTACTCCTCACAGCCAAAGCGATCGATTTAATCCCTTGTAGTAAAGGGAAGAGTGGAAAGATGGATCCAGTATCAGGTATCTCATAGATCCGGCAGAGTTCTGCAGAGCACCTCTATGCCATGTGGGAAAAAATACCTTGATGTGCGAGATGATGTATGTGAGCAACCTTAAACTAAAAAGTACCTCTCGTCGGAGGGCACAGGCCTTTGATCACATATTGATGGTGTGTGTTGTGGTAAACAGACGCCCTTGCTGTATCGCTTTAACCCAGTGGTTTTCAAAGTGTGGGGTGCACCCCCTAAAGCAGTGCCACTGTTCTTTTATTTATTTTAGTATGTTGTAAAATATATCATGCCATACCAGTTTTTTTTTATTTATAATAACTCTTTCCCAGCCATTGGTGAGTCATCTTGTCTTTTATGAGAAAACGATTCCCACCCAAGGACAAGTTTTCACGGCTTTTCATGTTTTCAGATTGTTTGAATGAAACCAGAATTTTCTTGATCAAAACACACACGTGAGGAAGACGAAGGAAATGAGCAATCTCTTATGTAAGCAGATGCATATGAAAAATATTGCAATCATCAACAATAAAAGCATATAAATCAAAACTCCCTAATGTTACTGTGTGAAATATCCATCTAATTCTGATGGAAGCAATCTACTGCATCTATGCTTTGATTATCATACTGAATATGATCCAGATGTAGTCTCTGATAAAAAATTTTTTACACAGAATGTTGCTTTTGTATGAAACTTACCTATATTCAAGTGTTGATAAATGCTTGAAGCGTGAATAAAAATTGTTGGTTTTTTTTTAGGGCTGTCAAATGATTAATCACGATTAATCACATCCAAAATAAAAGTTTTGTTTACATAATATATGTGTGTATACTGTGTATATTTATTATGTATATATAAATTTTTACACATGCATGTATATATTTAAGAAGAATAATGTTATGTTTATATATTAAATATATTTTTATATAATATAAAATATAAGAATATAAATATATAAATGTATATACATGTAAATATTTTCTAAATATATAATTTATGTGTTTGTATTTATATATACATAATAAATATACCCTGTACACATACATATATTATGTAAACAAAACTTTTATCTTGGATGTGATTAATCGTTGATTAATCATTTGACAGCCGTAGTTTTTTTTTAAAACCATGCAATAAAGCACCCCAAACAAAGAACCTCTACTTTTAAACAAACAAATAAAAACATTTTTTGTTTGTTTAAAAGTAGAGGTTCTTTGTTTTGCTTTATTGCATGGTCAGATATTCATACAACAAAATATTCTGGGGGCCATGGAAATTGATATAAAAAAAAAATTATCCGAAATGCTGGCTGCGACTGGCAGCTTTTTTCAAAATCACTAGCAGGGAAAGAGTTAAATATTAAGTTAATAATATTTTTAAATAGTTAAAAATATTGTCCTTTTTAATAAAAATATATAAAAATTTACACTTATTGTTCAAACGTTTTTTTGTTGTGTTCAAATGTTGTGTGTAACACAGCTCTAAGTGAATGAAAACATCCTGCAAAGTTTTAAATCTGAAAGTGCACCGTGGTATAAAGTTGTCTCGCAAAAGAAAGAGTCGACTCTGGAATCATTAAAACAAGTCATTTTTTTTTTAAAACGAATCCTAAGCCATTTCATGTTGACGTCAACATGAAACATTAGCATGTTGTGCACGCAGACCTGGGAGAACTTTAACTTTAAATTTTATGTATAGTTTCACAAAACTGAAGTCAAACCATTCTGTTTTTTGCTTCAAATTTGGAAATTATACAATCTAATTTAGACTAAAAAAACTGCTCATGTTGGCATGTATGCAGCATCTTTGTTTTCATGATTAAAATGCAGTGGTTGCCTCTCTAATTTTAAATGGAAAGAGCACAAAGCCTTATTTTGTTTATATTAAGAGATTTATTTTATTTGTGGTTATTTATTTTATTTGGGGCTTGTTTTAAAATTTCAATTTAGTTATTTACATTTACATTATATTTTAAATTTTGGGGCTTGTTTTAAAATTTCAATTTAGTTATTTACATTTACATGCGGACAATAGAAGCAATCAAAAATAACAAAAGAGCAATAATATGGCAAGTGCTATATTAGTTTATTATTATAGTTATATTTCAATTTCACAAAGAAAATGTGCAGCATTTTGTCCAACCAATAATAAAAGGACACATTAATTTTATAATTTGTCTTAAATCTCAATTTTGTTAAAAAAAAAAAAATTAAGATTAATTAATTAAAATTATAAAGATTAGTGTCACACAAAGGAGGGGTTTGGAAAAATGAATCATTGAGCGAATCGTTTGGGAGTCGTTGAGAGCAAATATGGTAAAAAGAAATCCATATTATAAGACAATGAAAGTGTTTTTTGACCTTGCATGCATGTCAACCTATGTTGTTGGGAACTCCCCAAAACCAAAATATGAACCTTTCATTACCCATAATAGGGCCACTGTAAATTGATCAAAAGTGACGGTTTTACTGTTAAACTTTTACATTGTTACAAAAAAAATGTGCTTTTTAACTTACTATTAATCACAGACTCCTGAAAAAAAGTATAATGGTTTCCACAAAATTTTAGCAGCAACAACTTTTTTTCAGCATAATAATAAGAAATAATTTATTGAGCCTCAAATCAGCATGTTAGAAAGATTTCTCAAGAATCATGTGACTGTATTAATGGCTGGTGAAAATTAAGCATTGTCATCACATATTAAAATTTTATTAAAATTGAAAACATTTTAAATAAAAAAAATCACAATATTACTTTTTTTTTATTACATAAATGTATCCTTAAGTATTTCACCATTTTTTGATGTGGTGGATATACATTTTTCATCTATAAAAATTAGGGCATCACCAAAAACAATTAAGAACCACTACTTTAGCCTATAGTGAAAAGTCATATGAAATGGCAGGTGTCACATAAAGACATGTCAAGACAAGGTTGTACCAGTACAGACTTGAGTTGATCAGTTAACGCAAACAAATACAAAGTTAACTTGCTTCTCCATCTCCTCTCATGGCCTCTTCGGCCCTCTACTCTTTTTGGTTTCACACTGCCCAGACATGGCATGGAGGGGCATGTGGTGAGGGGACATAGAGAGGAGTTCGCTCGCCCTTTAATGACTCCAGTTCTGAGTTGGAGCAGATCAGAGGTTATGGAGACATCCTTTGATTATAACGCCTCCACTCCATCCAGGAGAGTGAGAGAGAGCGTTTGCCGCACTGGCAGGCCGTCCTTTGAGAGTGTGTGCTGGTGCTGATCACGGTCATTATCTCACCTTAGGACTCAGCAGCCGTAACCCTTGCACACACATGCAGAGCCTCAATTGAGTTTCTGTGTTGTGCTGACTGGCTTTTTATTCGCCCACGAGTGGTCAGAGAGAGGTGCTTGCCTTCCATGTTCCAAGCAGAAGTCTTTTACTATGTCTCTCTGTCTCTGTGCTCAGACAGCATCTTAATCCCAGCATCCCAGATGACGTCTTACACAGTCTAATCATCTACAGAACAAGATTATGAAATTAAGCATTACTTTGACCCTCTGTTGGGAAACCAGGTCATCCAGCTTAAGGTGGTACAGCTGTGTCGTAGCTGGTCTAAAATGTTTTAGTTGTTGGTTTTTTTTCCAGTCAGGGCTCTTGCAACTGAGATTGACTACCAGGTTAGTCAGGATGGAACCAGCTTGTAGGTTAGTTTCTCAACTACTTATTTTTTTGATTTTTGAAGTAGATGTGACAACTGAAAAATTGCTTTGCCATCACAGGAGTAAACAACATTTTTAAAATATATTTGAATAGAAAACAGTAATTTTTAATTTGAATAATTGTTCCCACAATACTTACTTTTTTTTTTTTTACTGTTTTTTTATCTAATAAATGCAAGATCTTTGTGAACATAAGACGCTACAAAATCATTAAAAATCTTACTGACCATAGCGCTTTAGTAACCATTTGCAATTATCAAAAAGTGTAACAGAATTTAAAAAGAAAAAGAATAAAATGCATTGTATAAAGCAATCAGCATTAGCACTTGTTACTTGTAGACTATAGTAGATCTTAAGTAACTTAAGTTGATTGAAAGCTGCGAAAAAAGTGATGTTTTATAATGCACCACCGATGAAAGTAAAAAGAAGGTACATTTTGTCAACATTTCGTTGATTTTCATGTTGACTTTAGATGGTTGGCACTTAAAAATTTGTTTCAAAGAGAACATTATGTTCAGTAGAAAAACCTACTGATTGTTTAGAGAACCAATGAGCTGCTCTGAATGGTAGCACCAAGTTTGTATTCATCTCCCAAGAGCCATTCACACAAAAACCAGTGCAGAAGAGGAAAATTCCTGAAGAATGGGTGGTGGCTTGAACCATTTTCTTTAGTCTTTTTAAGAGTATTGGTCTGATTTCAGTCCAGTTTCCACCAGAAAGGAGGACCAGTTGGCGACCGGTTTAGAGCTGGCACATGTGTGTTTGTTGTGTGTTTTTGTGGTTTTAGGTCAGCGCCTGTGCTGTCCTCTGCACGACGGCTCCCGCCTGTTATTTCACTGTGGAATGAGGATGTGTGTCCACAACACGCCTGGGGGCTTTCAATCAGATCTCAGCCGCTGAAATGAAATGGAACTAAACAGCAAGAGAGGAAAAAAAGGGGAGCAAAGAGTGATAGAGACAACACCATCACTAAGATGGAGGAGGATCTATCTCTTAGGTCAGTTTGTTGCATTCTCTCGGAGTGGTTTCTCTCATCTGTGTAACAGCGCTGCTGCTCTCTACCTCTGTGTTTTTTTTTTTTTTAAGGTCTATTTTCCTTTTTTCCTTTCTTGCCCCTGGTGCAGGATTGCTGGTATTTTAGTATGGCAGTGTATGAAAGATACAACAGCCCGAGCTTTGATATCTACATAGAAGAGGAATAGAGAAGGTACATTTGCCATGGGAGAGCGACAAAGGACGTGTGTGTGTGTGTGTAGTGTTTGTCTGTGTGTTTGTGTGTGTATTGTGATGGTTGGTAGAACATCCCACACAGATGTCCGGTTGGGAAATGCAAACCAGAACAGACGGAAACATAATTATATGTGTTATATTCCTCACCCTCATCTATCCTCTGCCATGCTATCATCAGCGGTGAATGTTTGTTTTGTGTTGAAAATGGGCTTAGATTAAACTTCAGGAAAACTTTGGTGAATGTTAATGCTGCGGGGAAGCGGGTGTGTGATTCATGTATTCTTTTTTCAAACACACTGTGTCTAATTGAGAGTTGAGGGAGAGAAGCAGACACGTTTTTTTAAAACTGGCTTGTGTGGGGAATTTCTCTCTGTAAAACATGTGTTCAGAGAGATTTGGTTGTTGGCTGTTATGGCGATCATGCCTTTAAATAATTCTATTATTTTATTTAAGTTAGTAATACTATTATTGAACGTATGCAGAAATGTATTGAACTTAAAGACCTTGCATTTAAAAAAAACTATTTTAAATAAATGCTATTTATTTTGAACTTTCATTCATCAAAGAATCCTGAAAAGATATGTGACATTGAGACTTTGAAAAAGTATACTGAACATACGCTTTGTGTTTTGTGTTTTTGCTATCACATTTGTTGTTTTCTGTATTCTAAATGTACTCTCCCATTTGGTGTTTTTGCCATCAAAGCAATAAATTTCATTTTAAATATATTGAGAGCAAAGATACTCTTCAAAAACAATTTAAAAAATCGCATGGCCCAACATGTTGAACAGTAGTATAAGACAAACCTTTATGGTTTGCTAACAGCAATAATTTATTAAAAACACAATTGCATCAATGAGATTTTACTTGAGTAAACCTTGATTTAGAACATTGTCGGGTGAAATTAGTTTTTATGTGTGTGTGTGTGTGTGTGTTGTGTGTGTGGTTTGTGTGTGGTGTGTGTGTGGTGTGTGGTCCTATGTTATACTAAAAGTGGGCCTTACGATGTTCTCGTAAAAAAACTACCGGAACCCGAGACAAACG
>NW_024879329.1:323235-411989 GCF_018340385.1 Cyprinus carpio
AAACACATGTGCTAAGTTAAAGGGCCAAGTTCCTTAAAATAAAATTTACTTCAAAAAAGTCAACATGGTGGTTTGGTTTTAATGGCTTGTCCTCCCATTAGTGGTTTCCTGATCCTAGAATTAGGTCTTTCCCTAAGTGGCAAAGGTGGGCAAGAACTTTACACTGGTAGCAAACAAATCATTACCCGTGGGAGCCAAAAACAGACAAAAAGCTTTAGAAACAAGTTATAAATAAATAACGTATGTAGCTTAGTGTATATTCTTAAAAAGAATAGTGACAGCAGTGCTTCTTGAGTTTTGAATAATAATGAAAGAAGCAATAAAATGCATCAGACTGTAACATTAAACATTTCAATTCACCTCCATATGAAAACTACTTTGGGAAACAAAACTTTTTCTTTGGGAAACAACATCATGAGCTTCCTCATAATGTGGTCTGCAAAAAGACATGAAAGGAGCCAGTAATGTCCCACTAATTCAGCTCATTTGCAATAGCTGTATTCCTTTCTCTAAACAAACTGGCTCACCCATTCTGTAAGCTATATATAAGTTTTTGTTCCAAATCAAAAAGACCACAACTGACTAATATGGTATGTTCCTGTAAGTGGCTCTACTACTAGCACTATATCTTTTCAAAAATAACTGTAACCAAAGTGTACAATGCATTATAATATTTGCAGATTCCTTGTTTACATATGAAATTGGTTGCTTGTCACATATTTTTTTTTTTTGTACTTTCTAAAGGTGTAACAACGAATAGATATAAGTATTATAACTGTGGTTAAAAATAATGCATTAATGCACTAAAAACACTTTTATAAAGTGCTACATATTGGCTTCAAGTACTGAGGAGAGCCCTGAAAACATGCAACCTTGCCATATTGCATTATAATTTTCATATAGGCTAATTATTATTTTCTATCTGCATTGTGCTACAAAATAGTCAGATCTTGCTCCTTAAAATAAAAAATAAAAAAACCTGAACACTCAAAGGAAAAAACAAGACCCACCACTTCTTTACGTGAAATACCACAATTTGCCTCTTTTTGGGGGGATGGGGTTTAAAACGTTCCGAGCTTCCTAGGCTGTCCAAAATGCTGTCTAGGTAGACAGCTTAATGCTGTCTAGGTAGGCAGCAAAAATAATTTTGAGACACAGACCTAGACAAAAAAGAACAACCATCTCTAGCCTAGTAAATATGACGTTGCCTTGAGATGAAACAGATAATATTCTGCCTACACAACTCCATAACAATACACACGTCACCTGACAGTTCAATTAAATCTGAAAGCATGATTCCATGCGAATATGACAAGCGCGTTTGTTGTGGAAACTGTTGTGGTTCATTTTCGTTAACTCACCATCAAGTCTGCATTTTTTCCTATCCGTATATTAGTGTTCTTCTTCATATGGAGCTTTAGGGCAGCTCTCGGTGCTTTCTTTGACATGTTTTGGTCGCTTGAAGGCGTTAGTTTACGGTTTTGAAGATAGCAAATAAAGCTCGCGACTGTTTGTTTTTCTTTGTATTCAAATATTCAAAATACCGCGCGTCTCACTTCCGGCTCCTGATGATGACGTATAAAGAGTTCAATGGTTGCTCTCACCAGCACGTGACTTGTACGTATTTACGTCGATCTGTGGGTGAAGTTGTGTGGATCACTTAAAAAGTAATGAATCATTATATTTCTGTGAAAGTTTAGAATGGAGTCCAGGGTTTTACATAAGAAATGATAGATTCTTTTTATTTGATTAATCGAGTTCTGTTTTGGCTTAATGATTTTACACAAGTGAAAAAATAGTATTAAAGTCTTGATTAAACTTTTTTTTTTTTTTTTTTTTGGCTAAAGATACAAGCCGTTTAATGTATTCCATATGTATTATAGCTATTTAATGCTATTAAAGCTATTTTTATTTAATTATACCTATTTTTTTTTATAGTATTTAATAATTCCAAATCATTTTATTGTTTTGAAATAGACATAGATTGCTGTAGCTTGAAAAAAAAAAAATGCCAGTAATGGTACTAAACCAAAAAAAAAAAACAATGCCAACAATACATACCAAGAAATAAACAATATAAAATACAATAAAATAAACATTCATCAGACTTTCCTTCTTTTTCAGGTCTATCACTTTCTGGGAGTTTTTGTCTCCTGGGCTTAAAGAATGTAAAACAGCTGCAAAGCATTTGGTGAATTAAAAAGAAATTAATAAAGATGGAGCTGAAACGTTGCCAGAACTTTGAGTCCATTTTAATGGCACATGTTTTATGGTTTCGATTAATTGCTCTGGGCTTTGGCATTTGGCTGAGTTTAAAATGAAAGAGAATAGCCTCCGGCTTTATTCGTCTTATTCACTAATAAAACGTATCAGCTCGATCCACTCATTTTTCTCCATCCTCACTACAGTTTTTTAATACACATGTAAAAGCGTGGCCATGACATTACTCACCTTTAATGGAGCAAATAGCTGATTCATCTGTGCTTAAGATCTTTCTTAACTGATATATTGTGATGTGAAATGACCAAGCTGCTTAGAAACAATGCGGTTGCAATAATTGAAAACTTATTTTTAAGTGTTTATTGCATGTATATATATTTTTAAATTTTTATTTTTTAATTTTTATTCTTATATAAGAATGATTTTTAAGCGTGGGAGTTTTAATAGTGGGAGTTTTGTAATTGAGTAAGAGTTCAAAGGACTGATTAGTGGTAGTTCTTATATTTCATGTGGGTTTCATTTACAGATTGATGGAATCTTTTGGATCAAGACATTTAACAACCAGATACACAATCAGATAGTTTTAGCTGCAGGGTTCTTATCATGTAATTACATGGATAAGTGTATAAGTAATTCCACCCAGAACCAGATTCAAAATTGCAAATATCTAACTGAATACTTGCCATATTTTAATACAAGAATAAAAAAAATGATATTGTTCCCAAGTTCTTGAAACCGTTGTCAGTATATACACTGGTTCACACTGGCTAGAGACCCATCAACCTCAAAACTATTGTTTTGAAAGAGGAAGATATATACCACACATATAAACATAAGACATCAATAATTTAATATATATTTTAATATATATATATATATATATATATATATATATATATATATATATATATATTTTTTTTTTTTTTTTTTTTTTTTTTTTTGTAGTTTTTTTTTTTTTTTTTTTTATGAGTTTCTTTCAGTTGTTGGACACAAATCAGCTGTTGGACACAAAAGAATATATTTTGAAGAATGTGGGTAACCAAACAGTTGAAGGTATCCACTGACTTCCATGGTATGGAAAAAAAAAATACTACGAAAAACATTTGAGTGAACTATTCCTTTAAGCATCTTTTCAGCATTCTACAACATATTTTTCCACTTCCTGTTTTGATGGAATCTTGAAGTCTCCGCCAAAGCTTCATACATCATTTACTCGAGAGCACTGCCATTGCAGCTATTGAAAATAAAGCTTTATCACACTCATCTTTACACACAGCTTCTAACACCAACATTGCCATATCTTACTCCACCAGGCCCAACCATCCCATTTCCTACATTCATCTTGTGAAGCTGAGTCTCATTCACAGAAAGCAGCACAGTTATGGAGGTGATGAGTTCTCATAAGCTAAGAGTATGGACCAGACACATGTTTCAATGGCTGACAGACATAATGCTACACAAATGCAATACTTCACTTTTAGATTTGTTCTGTACTCAGTCCAAACCACTTAAGAAGCCACAGATTTATAATATTATGTGGATATCACCGTTTTAGTAAATCAAACAATGAGGACAGACAGATCAAGAGGTCTAAGAAGGGGTCGTATATTAGGACAAGTGAATTACCTTGTCTAGACATTGTCCCAACGTGCTCCTCAGTCAGTGATAGGAACTCGCTGACATTGTAATGAAGGTGCATCTGTTCTGCACTCTGTTCAGCATCTAAATAAAGCAAACACAGAAGGTCAACAGAACAAGTAATGGAGGTCATCAAATTGTTTTATCATAGCTGATAAATGTAGCAACCAAGTGTTCAGAAAAGTCCTGCTGGATCCAATGTTTGAAGTTTTGCCACAATGGCTACAGAAGGGGTAATTTAAACCAGAGCAAATGGATTATAAATCTTCAGAGAGCCTTTGTTGCAAGACTTTGATAAAGAACAAGCTTTTTGAAACAGGTGGTCTACAGATATTACTTTAAGAAAACATATGATTTTGTACAGATACTATTCTATCTGCATATAAACACCCTAACATCTACCATTCAACACTTTTCCATTAAAACAGAACAAGAAAATTTCCAGAATAATGAAAGATTAATGCATGAAAAACTTTCAAAGATAGTACCTAATGGTGCGACTAGGTGTTTGATCAAATCTGATTTGGCTGAAATAACTAATAATCCGAGTTGGGACCTCCAACACTGACTTGCAACTTAAAACAGGTGAACAAAACTGCAGTACGTCACACACATTTGCAGGAGAAACGTGTTAAGGGTTTTCTCAGCTCCTGCTGAATGTCATAACACCTTGGAAAATATGCTTCACATATGGATTTACAGGTGCAGAGTAAGCAATGCAATATGTCCTCACTATGACCAAAATGTATGCCAAACATTTAACATTTGAATTTGGATTTCAATAAATATTTCATTGTAAATATTTAATATTTATTCATTTTGCAGACACTTTTATCCAAAGCAACTTACAGTACATTCAACAGTATATTTGATCAGTATATTATGGAAACCTGTTTTCCTCACAAAAATAATAATAATAATAATAATAATAATAATAAAAAATAAATAAATCATACAATATGGGCATTTTGTTGTTGTCGCACTTCTGAGAAGAAAAAAAAACTTATTGTAAGATATAAAATCTACTAACACCTCAAAATACAGTAGTTCTTTTTAAAATATTTTAAATATAGAAAGAACTTTTGTCTGCTTGTCCTGTAAGATGGAAGGAACATCGTCCTCCAGCTACTTCATGGAAGATGATGGGATTAATAACCTTACCACATGGTTGTAGGCAACTGAAACTCATTCCATATGATTAAAGAAAATCACATATTGGCACGTTTATACGTGGTTCTGGTGGAGATAACTCTGAAGATGCTACCATGGAAAATCTTAGTATTGGCTCATACATTTCCTGCAGCATCATGGGAGACTTTGATTCCTGGCTGTAATAGATCATATGCGTATGTCTTTTGGACAAAAACTGCGTTTATGGCAGTTTTCTCCACAGGAGGTCTGTGAAGGTATTTCCAGATTTTTTTTTGCAAAGATGATCAGTCAGTCATGGATCCATGAACTCTGGATTTCTGAGAGTAAAGTTTCAAAGTGACGATTCTGCATATAAATTCATATTTCATGGGGGAATGGAGCTGGGGAGAAATGCATTTAACCAGATTCATAATCTTCTTGGAAAGTCTGTTCTGCAATACAAATTAATATATATACCATGCTCTCCTTGTGGACAATATTTCTTTTCTTCTCAGGCCATGGTGCTCATTCAGCATGAGTCTCATCCCTGCATAAGAAAAGAAAAAAGTTTCAAAAGAGGGAGTTTCATAACTCTGACAGAAATTTTTTTTTTCTCCCTGGCTTCCTGTCTGTCTTTAAATTATGACCCTGTTGGTGAAGTATTTCCACACATCAGCATTATACTGTACATCTGATTGTAATGTTGTTGGGTGTATGTTAAATATATGCTTTCAACAATTTGAAGGTAACAGTGTGGGAATAAAAAATGTCATAATTCCATTGGTATTTTTAGCCAATCACCTGAGTAAATGCCACAACTGCAGGATAATGTCTTGACATAACTGATTAGCTGTTTTGATACATATACTGTACGCTTTATACTTCCTGCCATGTCTATGTCCTTCTCCTACATCTCTGTCATGCCATTAAAATTACTAAATGGCCTAATTGCACACACAGTCCATCAAGTCTGTGCTTATTTAAATGGCACTGTCATGCCTCTGATCCGAGGAGTTCACGAGAGCAGTGTCTGAGAGGCCTTTTGAAATGCAATCACTTGTGGAAGTAAATTTCGAGAGAGAGTCTAAGCAAAAGCGGAAATAGTAAAGGGGGGGGGGTGGTTTGTTTGCATTCCCACTTTATGTTTATATCCACTGTGGTATGGGGCCTGACGGCAGGCCCGACTGAAGCCGTGTGAACGGGACACACTGGAACTCCCTGCATTTACCGTGACAAATAACAACAAGATTATGGATTAAACAGGGCAGTAAACTGATTCTGACTGAAGAAAAACAAAGAGACTTTTGGAAAATGGACCAGCTGTTATGGGAATGAAGCAGCAGTTATGTCAAAGGATGCTGGCAACCATTGTGCAGGGTGAATACACTGTAATTGGTGCACCAAACATCAGTTGTAGAATCACCCATAAAAAGATGATTAATTAGTACTTTGTATTTTGTGTAAAAGGATTCTGTTGTAGATTGTGCAGTAAAAAGATGATTAATTAGTACTTTGTATATGCATATTATAGCATCCAATGCTTCTGCTGACCATTCATCCATCCTCTCTCACTCATTCTTTTTTCTCTCCCTCCTGCAGCATGTGCATCATTAAGGTGGCTTGCTGGCTCCTACTGTCTCACGTTCATATGTTTTGTTATCTGTTGATGACATTCCTGGGTGTCAGGGAGACACAGTGGATATTCCAACTGGCTTACAGTCTTATCAGGGAACATCAGGCTCCACCACTGTCTTCCAGCACTGCATGACTGCAGTGTTTCATCATATGGTGCTAGGCCTCAACCACTTTTAGAAACATTAAAATACGGGCTATTTCTTGTGCATAGTCTGTCCTCATTCACTCACCCTCATTTCATTCCTAATCCTATATTATTTTCTCTATTCCTGGAGGAAGCACAGAAGGAGTGCATCATTGGGTGAAACACTCCTTTAATTCTGACTAGGGAAATGCATTTACCACCCTAAAATATTTTGCAGGGAGAAAGTATATGCATTAAAAAAGAAAACATGAACAGGCCTAACTGCTCAAGCAAACCCCAAAGCAGCACAATATCTGTCAAACCAATCAGGGTCAAAGGTCAAGAGAGGTGTGTTCAGACCAAACAGCAAATAAAATTGATTTCGGGGCACCTTTTTCAGAGTGTACTCAACTATATAAACTGTCCAAACTTGGAGTTACCACCTCTGTGCAATGAACACCCACAAACATCAACAAATACACATTTTGTGTGTCACTGTTCTCCCTTCTATGGTCACTCCCTGAGCTCAGGAGACAAGGGAGCGTTCTTGTAATTTTTATGGCTTGAGCTCGAAAACTGACCTTCCATTATATATATATATATATATATATATATATATATATATATATATATATATATATATATATATATATATATATATTTGTTCTCATAAAAGTTTGGTCATGTGGTCCTATTCACATAATAATAACTTTTTGAGCTTATTAATTCTTTTAATTAATTGATTGGATAAAAAATATTCACTGAGTCAATTATAATCCATGATTTCTGATTTTATTAATTAAAGATATACACATTAAGTATTTTGTTATAATAAATACTGCTTTTATTTATTAATTCACCCAAATTTGATCCTAAACGCGAATGACTTTTGTTCTACTACTGTACTGCTGCAAAAGCACCATAAAGCAAAGCACACACACTCCACACACACACACACACACGCACAGTGAAGAATGAATAAATGCATAAACATGAAATTGAAACATGAAAAAAAAAATCACGGTTCTCATAAAAATGTTAATTCACAAAACTGTTTTCAACATTGATAATAATAATAATAAATTTTTACTTGTGCACCAAATCAGCATATAATAATGATTTCTGAAGAATCTTGTAATACTGAAGACTTGAGTAATGGCTGATGAAAATTCACAGAAATAAAACAGTTATTGTTATATTATTTAACAATATTAGAGCCTTGGTCTGACAAGACATTAATTAGCATTTAGTATTTTCAATTATATGAATTTACAGTAACAAAAAGTATTAGAAAAGTTAAATTCCCATGCCTAACAAGCAAGTAAGAATGTTTGTGTGGTTTGTGTGTATCTGGTCAACTGTGTCATGCTCCGGAGTCTTGTGTAAGAGCGCTTCTCACTATGCTGAGGGGGCAGTGCTCAGGGAGTGCAGAGCTTATGTTGTTATCAGGACTGATGCTGCGCGTCAGAGACCCTCAGATAACAATGCAGCCACACTCTTTCCTCCCATCAACAAAGCCTGTCTGAATCCAATTAACCACAGGGCACCAGGGTGATGGAGCATGGGAGGGTCGCGAGCACACAAGCTGACCACACAAACACATATACAGAAAAAACATTCAAACAAGGGATGGCCATTTGGTTATTTGCCTACTCAGTACTCACCGAATAAATCATTTGAGTATTCAAGTACTCTTGAGGGTTTTTTAAAAAATGCTGTGAGACTAATGTATAAATCTTTGCACTCTGCCTGACTTTGGTAAACCATGCTATAAAAAATAAATAAATAAATGCCTTACCTATTCAAGTACTCTTTGTGAGTAATTGCATCTCACCATTTTTAATATATTGTTCAGAAAATATATTGGCAAATACATAGGCTAATGTGCAAATCTTTGCACTTTTGATTTTGGTAAATAAATAAATGCCTTATCTATTCAAGTACTCTTTGCAAATAATTGCATCTTGCTTTTTTGTTGTTGCAAGACTGTTTTGGAAAACACACTCTCTAACCAAGCTATTGTGCACATTTTTATTTATTTTGGTAAACCATGCTGTAAATAAATAAATATTAGTCTTACCTAATTAAATAATCTTTATGCTGTTTTTTTTAAACTTTCTAAATAGGCTAATGTGCAAATCATTACATTTGAATCTCATTTTGACTTTGATTTAAAACATGATGTAAAAAATAAAAAAATAAAAAAATAAATAATCATCTTACGTCCTGAAATACTCTTTATGAGCAATCGCATTTTGCCGTTTTTTTAATTTTTTTTATTATTGTTATTGTTTATATTTTTGTGAGACTTTGTTTGTGGCAAACACACATCATGCTATCTACACAGGCTAATGTGCAAATCCTTGCACTCTTCTCAACTTTGGTAAACCATGCTGTAAAAAAATTGCATCCAATGCTGTCTGGCTCTATGAGCCATAAGATCTCCACTGACAAGAATGCATGTGCAGTGATGCATGGCGCCCTTTGTCAGCTTAACGGTTGTTTTTACTCTCAGGATCACTGACCTCAGCCTGTGAACATATGAGTGTACAGAGCTAAAGATGCCTCTCGTGCCTGGAGTCCCCCCACTCTCTCTCTTTTACTGGTGTCTTAGCGTATTTCCTCATCCGACCTGTTTCCATTGTGCTAGATCTTATCTTTACAGACAATCGGACACCAGAAGTTGTGGTGTCTGGCTTGCATGTTCTTTCTATGTATGCTTCTCACAACCCAACGGACACAAAACAGAGTGATCAGCCATGGGTTTAAATCTGCATGGTTAATAAATCCCCCCTCTCGGTAATTCATTCTCTGACTTGCCACAAGTGAAGTGAAATTAAGCAGATGCAAGTAGTTTTTCATGGTTAGAGAGCTACTGATTCTGACACCACTCTGCTCTGGAGTGAGTGCTATATCTGGATGAGCCCTTGTCAGCTATGAAGGGCAAAATGCTTCATTAGAACTAGAACTAGAATTTGAACCGCATCAGAACCATTTCTGCTGTCATTTTACATCTTGATTGGATGTGTTGAATAATAATTTCATGGTTTCCATTATGTATCATACAAATATCATGGTATATTATTATGGCAAAAATTGAAGCCATATCAGATGGTAAATCTGTTATTTATTTATTTATTCAACATGATGTTACACTGCAAACAAATAAATAAATACATAAATAAATATTTTGTGTTGTTTTTTATTGAAAATATCTGAATCTCAAAACAAAATAAAAGTTACTAAAGACACAAAATTGCCTAAGAATTTAAGACTCAAATGGTTGGAGGTAGTAATTTTTATATTTTGTTTTTGAGAGAAGAAAAATAACCCAATATATCTGTTCAGCAACGATGCATTAAATTGATCATATGTGACTTTTACATTCTTACAAAATAATTATATTTGTCTGTATATCAAACAATTCTGAAAAAGTATCATAGTTTCCACAAAGATATTAATCAACACAGGTGTTTTCAAGATTGACAATAATAAGAAATGTTTCATGAACAGCAGCTATATTAGCATATTGGAATGATTTCTGAAGGATCATGTGACACTGAATACTGGAGTAATGATGCTGAAAATTCAGCTTTCAAATTACTGATGCAAACTTTTGGACTGTAGCGTATATACTTAAAAATTGCCCTCCTCCACAGCTTTTAAATCTTATTTGTGTGATTTGATTTTATGCATATTTAAATTTGACATCATGATCACATCACAAATTACGATCATCATCATTGGGATGATACAGTGTGTTTTAATGCATCATATCTGAATATAAGTATGAATGTGAATAAGATTTGAGATCTGTAGCAAAGGAGAAACTGTAAATAATGGGTTAAATTTCATTCTTTTCCTCACACAAAGCTTTCATATAGCTTCAGGTAAGTAAATAATAACATAATAATAATTTTCATTTCGGGGTGAACTCTCCCTTTCAGCACACACCTGCCTGTTCCAACTTTCATTAAATGGGGCTCAAAATATAACATCTGTACTAATAAAGAGGTTTGTGTATGGCGCCGTGTGGTTCTGTACCCAAATTAAAGAGGAGATTCCTGGAGCTCTGTCCCACTGATCCACACTTGTGTCCCCCATGGGGGAAAGGTGATCCCAGATTGGGTTGGTGTTGGTTCAGGCTGGTCCAGGAGAGAGAGAGACAGACAGGGGCTGTCACCCTGCCAGAGCCCTCAAGTCATTCAGAGGTGAATGCTGCAGGAGAAAAGAAGGATGAGGAGGAGAAGAGGACAGACACAAGAGGAGGTGCGGGGTCATAGAGGTCACAGCCAGGGGAATTATGGGTGATGAGTAACAGAGAGACCAGATTAATGTGGTCATTAATTCCAGATGGAAATGGGACGCTGAGGTGACTGTGAGGAGAAAGAATAAAATGTTATCACTTTGCACAGTTTGTTAGATTAAGTGGGTGACACGTTGCACCACTCTACCTCTAAATAATATGCATGCACACATATCTGAAGATATAGCTCATGATTAGCTTTTTTTTTTTTTAACACTTTAACTATATTTTAAACATGTTGACATTTTTCAAACAATGTCAAATTTTTAATTTGCAAAAAAAAAAAAAAAAAAAAAATAGTAAAAATTTATATCTACAAATATAATTTCAAAAAAAAAAAAAAAAGTTTTTAAAAATAATTAAAAAACAAATTGATTCAGTGTCCAAAACTTTGACTGGTAGAGTAAATATAGATCAATATTTGATGATGTTGGCTCTTTGTCAGGTGCATGGCCTATTTTGTTTCAGAAAAAGGGCCCCTGTGACCTACCAGAGGGGGGACAGAAGCCATCAGCACTTCTCTGTACTAACAAAGAGCTCCCCTTTGCCAGGCCAAATAGGTGTGTGTGGTTGATGTTGGTATTACCTCATGCAGAGTCACTTATCTGTCTTCTGCATGATGACCTTGCGCTGACCTACAGAAGTATCTTTTTCACCTGTCTGCACACAAACTGTTGCCATTGGCTATAGTTGCTTTGATTCACACTGGATCCTCTGGTCGGCTGTAGAGCATCCTACAACAAGAGAACCGTTGGTACAATATTTAGAGAAAGACCTGTTTTAAATAACAATGTTGGAAAATGTTCTTGACCCTCCGACTCCCTCCTGTGGCCATGTCAGGGTGAGAGATGACTGCCTCATCAGAAAACCTTTTTATTATTTTTTCAAATACTTTTATAAATGTAACATTTAAATTTAGTCAAGTCAAGTCAAGTCAAAGTTTATTTATATAGCACAAATTTAACACAACTGTAGCTGATCCAAAGTGCTTTACAGTAAAACATGATTTAAAATAGAAAGAGTGGAGATATAAGCAAATATCATTTACAACAGAAAAATTATACAAAAAACACCAACTATATATACATAAAAGAATAAAATAATATAAATACATAAACAGTATCACTCAAAAGCTAAGGTATAAAAATATGTCTTTAAGCTAGTTTTAAAAACATCCAGTGATGGAGAAGCCCTTATACTCAAGGGTAGACCATTCCAGTCTTGAGAAGCAACAGTATTTTATAGAAAAAAGGCCAAAGGTCATCGTTGCAGAGGTACGTTGTGAGAAACTGTCCTGGAAAGAGAATCTGGCTGGATATTGGTCAGCGCAGGAGGTTACCCTCAAGGTTCACTGACATACAGAGGCTGAGCGATTGATGCTGATCGGCCGGTGAGCAGGTTGACACCGCTCTCATCCTGAACAAGAGCTGCTGTAACCAGAGTGCTGAGAAACACACGGCCACAAAGACTCGGAGAGTAGTTTGACTAGTGCACTCAAAACAAGAAAGAAAGAAAAGGGCCCATAAATGTCTGTGGATCCTCTGATGGAGATGTCCTAGGCATGCTTGGATCTTCAAGGGTGCAGGTGAGAGTCATTGTGCTCCCTGACGTCTCACATTACCCTTTTAGCTCCCAGAGGGGGGCAGAACATCAAAGAGGAGGCTTAAAAAGCCTGTCATTGCTCACCTCCACATAACTGCAGTCCGTGGTCTCGCTCCCGTCCGCTCGGGCCAACAGCTGCAACTCAAAGGAAGAGCTCTTAACTGTACTCTGTCAAATCAAACAATTGGGGGTCTTCCAAAGGGCTCACCCCTCAGCTGAGTGACTGTCATGTATAAGGATATGATGGGATCATTTCATTTGGCTGTGACAAATGAATACAGATGCTTTGAGAACAAGTGCAGAGAAGTGGAGCTCATTCAGAGCAGTAATGCATCTTCATGGCACACAAACAACTTTATCATTTAGCATAAGAGCACCATATATAACAATAAATTTGCAGTGCAGTGCTTATATCTTTACCGATGAATTTAATGTGTCCTTACTAAAAAAAAAAAAAATTGTTAATTTCTTAAAAAAAACTGAAAGAAAAACTGCAGAAAGATTACACATTTTAAAAATAAATAAATAAAAATACTGCAAATAAACAAGTGGTCAATGCAAATTCTTCTACTCTCTTAACATCAAAATGTAATCAGACGTGCATTAAATAACCTGATTAAATGAGCAAAATCAGTCAGTTGGGTTTTGCTTATCATATTTGCAATTTGGAAATATGGTTTTGAAATTTGAATTTTATGGTGTTTACATTGCACATTGGCTGCTTATTAAAGCAACTGTATGTAGTTTTGTGTATTTTTTCCACTTTGGAGCAATCTGCCCCTTTTGCAGAAACTTAATACCTGCTCACGCAAACTACCAGATCACATGTTTTTGGGGCTAATGTGGGCCCCTGATTTCCAAAATGTTAAATAAGGCTCTGCTTAATGTAGTTTCAAAAATTTAAGTCTACACAACTGCAATGTTCTTGCGCAGCACAAGATTCCTGTGAAGCCTATTTCTGTTGTGTCTAACTTAATTTCTGCTGAAACTAAATCTCAATGAAAACACAGTGAAACCCTCAATCCCTTTCATATTGAACAGACATTGTCATTAAAAATACCAGATTTCATACCTTTGACGTTTTATTGGACTATAGTATAATGTCCAAAAGAATAATTGGCACTTTTCTTTATACTCAGGCCAGTAAGCCAGAACTCGCCCAGCACTCTGAAGTTCAGACCAGAGCTCAAAGATCTCAGCTAACAAGCAGAACATCTGTCAACGCACATTTGGAGCTGGAAAAAAGACCAAAGAGTGAAAGGTGAAATAATGCTTGGAGATGAGTTTCAGTTTAGTGCAGGTGATTAAAGTTTTCAATTATGACTCACTGACATTGATAAATAATCATATTTTTTGCAAGCTTTAATAGTCTCATGCTTACAGCGTCATCTGAAGTAGGTGGTGAAAACGATGCAGAGTTTCTGCCATGTTTTCAAACTCCTGACATCACTGAGCATTCAACACCCTGCATGTGTTTGATCTTCAGATAGTGTGTGACCGCATTCTTGACCTATTCAGTATAATGCATGATGTACAGGGATTTCAACACCCCCAATCATACTGTACAGTGCACTGTTTGCAGATTTAGTCATGTGTTCCAGCATGCGTGTAGTGCTGGGTATTTGCAATTCTGCTGCATTCAAGGTTAATTAATTTGTTTATATTTCCAGTCTTGTTAACGGCATCAAGGGAAGGGTATGTTAGTAACCAGACACAGCACCTGCTTCTTATTAAAGGGTAATCATATATTTTCATGTCCATATCAGCCACACTGTTATTCTTTGGACATTTAGTATTGCTGATAACTTTTGGAAACACCAACTTTTTAATATATATATATTACAACAGGAACATACTTACCAGAGCTTGGAATGTTTGGTTCTGTTAACGGTTCTCGTATCGTATGTCCATTCCTTTTGAGAATACCAAATTGAAACACTGACAGAATTTCTGGAAAAAAATTATTAAATTTGCGCAACTTTGCAAGTGAATCTCCCGCATGACCAGTGTAGTCTAATTTCAAAGCGAATGACTCTTTTTGAACCGATTGCTTTAAGTGAATCAAAAGCATACTGCGTAACCAGTGTAGTCAGATTCTAATGACTACTAATGAAAGATTATTTTGGTGAATCAGACACATACAGCTTGTAACTTAATGTGAGACTCTAATGCAAACAGAAGCGGTAATAACATATTACTTAACATTTATTTTTTTTCTATCAGTGGCATTACATGGTTTGTGAACAAATTCCAGAACCTGTTAATAATCCACAATACATGCATTCTTCCATGAGAACACTGAATTTAAAACACTCTGCCTAAATTTGAGGAAATAGTTATTAAACACTGACTCTTATGAACCTGATTATTTTACGCGAATCAAAAGCATACTGTACAACCAATCTAGTCAGATTCCCAAAGAATGAGACTAATGAATCAGCTCATGTTTTTGGTGAATCAAACACATACAGAGAGTAAAGAGCTGTTTAGAATCAGAACTTTCCATATCAGATTGGCTTAATGAATCACTCTTTGATCTAATCAGTCTGGCGGGTTTGTAAAAAGATGTGAAATGGTTGATTAAAGTGGACAGTCATTCACACAAAATTAGTTACAGGATATTTCACAAGACAGAAAACACCGCAGAACAAGGTAAACAGCTCTGGCAGCCAGGTAGACACGATTTGTATCTATTATCCTATCAAAATATGGACACACTTTTTTTTGTAGGCCTGTGCCTAAGTGCTGATGAAAGGGCTAGAAATGCCCCTGGACTTTAATGGAAAAGAGTAACATATTACTGTAGATACAAATGAACAATGTAACGTGACACTCCTCACTGCAGTAAAGTCTGGTGTGGGGAACAGCAGGCTGTAACCTGTTGTGTAAATAATCAGCACTGTTCCAAGTGTGGCGGGCAAAGCTCTAGATCTTTACAGCTGCATCTGGGGGAAGTGTGATGAGGTGCTAAGTGTGTTATAAAGGCAGATCAACACTCCTCTAAATCAGGTGAAGGCTCTTTCATTCTTATGCTTTCAAAAACCTTGAGCTAACTTCTTTGGCTTAAATAATTATACTGCGTGCACTGATGTTTAATTGCATCGTCAGAGGTGCTGATAAAAATGATTTGCCATTTATTCGCTTGGTGAATTTCTTCTTTCTTCATAAGCCAAGGAAACTGTTGAAAGAGCAAGCTACTGCGATTTACAGGTACGACTAAAGGTTTTAGTGCTCCAAGCAATGCTGTCACAACTACTGATTATTTTACACCCTTGACTGGTGATTTTTTTAAAGGGGTCATATGATGCGATTTCAGTTTTTCCTTTCTCTTTGGAGTGTTACAAGCTCTTGGTGCATAAAGAAGATCTGTAAAGTTGCAGAGACTAAAGTCTCAAATCCAAAGAGATGTTCTTTATAAAAGTTAAGAGTTAACCATGCCCTCCTAAAACGCCTCGTTCTAACATGCCCCAACATGTCTACATTACTGTGTGGGAAGATTTGCATAACACTGCCCAAATGTTCACGCAAAGAAAGAAGGCGTAACTTTTATTCTCGCAGTTGCTGCTGCTGCCATGTTGTGGAGATGCTGTGTGTTTCATTGTGAAAGTGAAACTACTTTGTTTGGCCTTCGATCCGTGCTGGTCGTTGAGGAAATGTATCAACTTGGCGCTATGGCTCGCCAGATCGGCTTTCACCGTGGATGAAGCAGAGTCCAGCCTGGGATCATCACATGTGGTTGCCGCAAGCCCACAGGCCGCTCCTTGGTCAAATCCGCCGGCCGCGCGGTTCTCAAGCCCACAGTGTGTGATGCTGTGCGACGCATTTTATGGAGGACTGTTTCCTGAACCTGCAGACTAGCATACAATGGGTCTGTGCTCAAAGGCTGTTCTATAAAGTGGGGCAGTTCCAACTTTGCAAGGACAATTCGGCGCTTCTGACTCACAGCCTGTAAGTACATGTTTTATATTTAAAGAATCTGCCACTGATGATTCAAACGCGAGTTTTAAGCAGTGTAGTGTAGCGCTTGTTGTTTGTCGTTTCTCCGATCACAAATCCAGACATGGTTTTATGTTTACGCGGCGTGATACGCAATGCAATGTGTAAAAACACAGTATAAGTCATTATAATCAGTAATTATGTCCCCACTGGATGCAACAAATGCCTCATTTGTAATGGGTTCTATTGGTTTTGTCTCGTGCCAAAGATCAAAATATTGAAAAGTCCTTAGCAATGCATATTACATTTTGATATATTTCCGGCAAGAAATTTACAAAATATCTTCATGGAACACAATCTTTACTTAATATCCTAATGATTTTTGGCATAAAGAAAAATCGATAATTTTGGCTATTGCTGCAAATATACCAGCAGCTACTTACGGACTGGTTTTGTGGAGTCAGGGTCACATATTGATTCTTTGTAATTATTTGTGAAATTTAGTAGCAATGTGAGTGAAAAAAATGTTTATATAATATTTTTTTTTCCAGTGTATATTCTCTCTTTGTTTACCCACATGCCAATGAAAAAAAAAAAACATTAAAATGCTATATGTTATGTTATATTTTCATACCTGAAGGTTTGTATGAAGAAGAAGAAGGGGATCAACTAATAATACTCTTGAGTTCTCTTTAAATTCTTCCATCAAAAAATTCTGTAAAAAGAATAATTTAAACAACTTTACAGTTTAAATAATACAAAGTTTGACAAAAAAAAGTTTTATGAAATGAGAAACCTCACATTTCAGGCTTTAAACCATTTTTTAAGAAAATAAATTGGTCAAAATCATAAATGATTATAGATTTCATATAGGCTATAATGGGCTGAACACAGCATATGGGCTGGATGAAAATGCAAATTCATGTATGAATTGCCATACGGCAAATGCTGCATAACAGTTCTTCACAAATGTGTTTTGGATGAAAAGTTTCTGTAAACTTATTCACCAAACCTGTAATAATTCACCTTCTGTTCATAAGTAATCCTACAAGGTGGAATTTTGAAAGCATTTAAGACCTGAGGATTTAGTACTAAGGGGTGTAAAAATCCCTATAAAATAATTGTTTGGAAAATGGAAAATTGGACCTTTTCCCCCACATATGATGAAATAAGTGGCGTTAACGGAGCCAAATTCATAAAGCAGAGTTCAATAACTTTCAAAGAACAGAACGGAAAAGCCTATGATGCTTTGTCCCCCTATGCATACTCTGCTGAGTGGTGAAACAGCACACCCGAGACATTAGTTGTTTCTTCCATCACCTATTGGTGCTAGTCAACCAGAAAACATTTCCACTTGCCCCAAGTTATCCAACATGCTATACTTTTATTGCATTTTATATTTCATTTTTTAAATGTTCCTGATTCATATTATTTTCCTCCTGTTTTCCTGGATGACAATAAAAATAGCACTTCTGACATGTTTTTAGCCTACCTAGGAAAGTCTGGCTTGGATTTTTCAGGCATCAAGCGTAGTCCTCAGACTTCTGAAGCGCCCATTGTGTGTTATACAAGTTCTCTCTTCCTGTGGATATGACACATGGAAAAACGTAAGATTAAATGCACATTGATTAATGGTTTCTTGATGGTCTAAGGCTGTATCATGGTATATTTCTATGACATAATCAAAATAAACTTTGATCTCAGGGCCTACAAACATCACGGTCTAGAAATATTGGCTAAACAAACATGGAAATCACACATCAAACTCCCATAAACTGCATTCTGCCCGCATTCACAAAACCCCTCCATACAGAACATGGCTGTGCTATTTATTGCATCATAAAAACTGAATGCTATCACTACATTCATTTATGCAACCAGTTTCCATATCTGGCCATTAACCCGCATGCAAAAAAACCACTAATCATTTCCAAATCAAATAACCCCCATGAGAGAAACAGATCTGAGTGGTAATTTTGTTGGATTCCTGAGCTTCGGTGACCAAGCTGTAACTGTTCTGCGGTTCATTTGCAGCTGCAGAGCAGGAATAAAAAAAGCCTTATGGCAACATAGTTTAGCTACCAGTTAAACTAAAGCAAGCACAATTAAAATGCGCAATTGTCAACCTTTACAATGTGCATTCATCAAAAAAGGATGGAAAGCTCAAATAAATATGATTTAAGTACAAAGAACATTTTAAAAATGCAAGGTACAGCCATCTTACTTTCAGCCTCAGACACAATATCAATATTAAAATCACTATATTATTATCTTAAAGGAAAAGTTTACCCCAAAATGAAACTTTTGTTCATTTTCTCAACCCTGGCGTCACTCCAAACTTGTATAAGTTTCTTTATGTTGAAACACAGAAGATATTTTGAAAAAACCAAACAGTTGGTTGGTCCCCATTGACTTCCATAGGGAAATAAATACAGTGGAAGTCAATGTTTGATTCAGCATTTAACTGTTCACCACCCCCTAAATGTCATAAAAATAACTCTTTCCTTGACTCTTTCTTCTCTTTTTCTATGTCAAACAACCCCTTTTATTAACTATACACTGATTACAACACTTGTTCTGTACATGATAAATATAAATACAATAATAGTCATAAATGTAAAAATTTCATTTTTTCATAAATTTTTTTATAAATTATATATAGATTATATATATAGAATATATATAGATAGATCCTCCACCTGTGGGCCATAGACAGGTGTGATGCCGCCTCAGTCAAGGTGAGCCTCCAGGGGTCATGTTTACCTGCACAAATTTGTCTGCCTCGATAGAGGTGATGGTCTTTGAGGAATCATGGGGGAGAAATCAAGAATTCAGTCTCTTGCTATTTCCTGGCCTTGGCTAATGTAGACCCTCATGTACAGTGCATTCCACGGTGCAAGTCAGACGTGAGAGCCTGGGTGTTGGCGGCTCAACACCCCCAATTACATCCCTCACGACTTTGCAATCACCTCCTCCCGTGTGCACTTAAGCATATCACAGAAATTCAAACCCAGTGACCCAGATGAAAAAAAACAAAAAACAAAAAACAGAATTCTTAAAATATATTGTTATCCTGACAGTACACTAATGTTACTTTGTTTTTGTTTTTGTTTTACCCCCATTTCAGTAAAAAGTGGTGATTATTGATCATTACTGACTATAAATTGAACATTTTTAAGGGCATACAATATAAAATAATTTATATTTAATTAATTTAATTTAATTTCAATAACATTATTTAATTAGTATATTTTAAAGAAATGTTTAAAATCAAGATTAAGAGATAACCTTCACTGTAAAGTAATATACCAATTATATACATATATTATATATATATATATATATATATATCTATAGATATATATATATATACCAGATTTAATAAAACAATAAAAATGCATATATGAATTTATACAACTGTTATAATTATATTATTTTTATTTTATTGGTAAAAATTTTTTGTGGTCCAACATTTATTATAATAATGAATCTATATAAAAACAATAATGTAGAGAATTACCCCCCAATTTTCCAATATGAAACCTCTACTGATGAAAAACTGTTCAGACTGGTTTATGCCCATTGGAATGGAAAGAGAAACAAGCAGAGGATGGTGTCATGGTAACCACATTTGCCACTTGGCGCCCACGAGTCATTAAAATGTGGCGGGATGAACCCGTTTGAGGTTCCCTTCATTGAGGATAATTATGTCGGCCTATCGTTAAGCCATTTTTTTCCGCCTAATTTCCCCCTCAGATGTTTTAGGGACTTTCTACTCGACTAATAAAAGTCGCGACACTTTTTTTTTTCAGTGTTTGTCAATGTTTGTCAACTTCGCCTCAGAATGGGGTAAAAGGGAAGTTTGTGGCATACCTCTGAAACTCTAGTACTAATAAAAGCGGTTTGACCGACAGGTTGGAAAACAGATTTTTGTTTTTAACAAAATTAGAATGCAAGGCTTATGTAAGTTGTAGGGTCACACCAGCTCACGAAACAGGAAACAGACGTGATAAAGGATGAGATTCGGTGACAGGCCGGTCACTGACTCTCGATTTCCACCTTTTTCAAAGCATGGCGTGCGTTCTAGGCTCATCTGGGTTTTCTCAAGATGAAGAAAGTCATAATCAAAGTGGGTTTATTGCATCCCAGCCACTCCACTGAAGTGAGAAAAGGTCGGCACAGTATAGTGGAATGTCCAGTGGGAGGAAGTGAGATAATAACTTAAGCGGCTGGAATGAGTAGACCATTCCTCATGGTCAAAACAGAACAGCCCACACTGAAGTAGTAAAGTTTTTTTTTTTTTTTTTTTTGTCATGTATTTATGGGAATGCATGAAAAGTTTAAGAGTCCTTGACCATTGCTATCACTTGTAGAGGCTCCTCTTAGCTAAGCGTCTAAGTCAAAGCAACCACTTTTGCACTCAATAGGTCAAGGTTTGCATGGTTAGCACTTGCTAATAGATTTCGTGACTACAACATCTGGTTGCAAATATGAATTAGCCTTTTTATAACATCAAAACATAACCTAATATTCATGAGCCCATGCTGTAGTGTATATTAACACACAAAAAATGAGCTTTAAAAATAACTTGAAATTAAAATTAATTCAAGATCCCTTTCAATATCCAATCAATTGTTGAAGGATAAAATTAACAGAAAAGATCACCTAAAGATTACAGACGTAGATGATTTTGTTTCTTCATCAAATTTAGCACTTGTTCATCAATTGATCCTCTGCAGTGAATGGGTGCCATCAGAATGAGTCCCCAAACAGCTGATAAAAACATCACAATAACCCACAAGTAATCCACATAACTTCAGTCCATCAATTAATGTCTTGTGAAGTGAAAAGCTGCGAGTTTGTAATAAATCCAGCATTTTAACTTTAAACCATCACTTTTTACCAAGTTTACCAGTCAATAATCCATAATAACGCTTAATCCAGTGAAAAAGTCCATCTTTTTTTGTCCTCTCACATCAAAATCCATTAACATATTTGTTTAGAACCCTTTTGGACGATGTTTTTACCTTTAAACAGTGCTTCATCTGTGCAATTTTCTTTCCTGATTCAGATGAGACGACTTGGATAGAGGAAAGACAGTTCATGTTTAAAGGGTTAGTTCACCCAAATATAAAAAATTCTGTCATTAATTACTCAACCTTGTGTCGTTTCAAACCCGTAAGACCTTCTTTCACGCGCCGGAACTGTTTCCTGTGTTGTTGTGATTTTAACTGAACGGAAACAGCGTATCGACATGACACAGCTGAGATATTCTCCAAAATGGCACCAGGGTAATGCAGAGGAGACAAATTGCTGAATAAAGTTTTTTTTTTTTTTTTTCTTTTGCGCACAAAAAGTATTCTTGTAGCTTCGTTTAATTGCACATGAAACACTGATGTCACATGGATTAATTCACACATCTCCTTGCTACTTTTCTGAACTTGGGAACATTTCAGTTGCATTGCTGTTTATGTAGGGTCAGACAGTTTTGTTTTTTTACCGACAATAAGTTTTTCACTTCACAAAACAATAACTGATGGGCTGGAGTCGTGTGGATTATTGTGATGTTTCTATCGCCTCTTTGGACTCTCATTCTGACGGCACCCATTCATTGCAGAGCATCCATTGGTGAGCAAGTGATGTAATGCTAAATTTATCCAAATCTGTTCTGATGTAAAAAGAAAAGAAAAAAAACATCTCTTTGATGGCCTTATGGCGAGTCATTTTTATGTGAACTATTACTTTAAAATCTGCCTTACACTTATTGTTGAACATGTTGTGTTACTATGAAATGTCGTTTTTTACGAAAGTCAAATGGGTTTGCAAACAGCAGGTCAAGTTGCCTTAAACAAACATTATGTCACATACAAATGGTCCAGTCATAAAAATCTTTCATTTAGGGTGAGAATCACAACACAGCTTAACAAGACCCAGCTGAAATGTGTACAGAATCTACCAAAACTCCTAACACCTCGGTTTGTGAGTAAACATTTGGGAGCCACAAAATAGCCGAGTTCCAGAGAAATTAATGAAACACAGCAATCATAGACAGCTCATCTGTTCTCTGGTTTGTTTGTGTAGGCCGGGAGAAAATGAGGGGGTGACGGAGCTGAGGTGGAGCTTTTAACTTGAGTAGACCATCACACGGAACCTGAAACAACACACAAATTACATAAAATAAGCGCACAACAATGCCATTTACTTACTGTTCTGTAGGTTGATTCCGATACTACACAAAACCAAAAAGCGTTGATAATCGATGCAAGCACATGTAAACCATGTGAACACACAAAAGCTAAAAGCTAAGTATGAAGAATCGTTGATGTTATTCGGTATTGCTATTTGGTTCCTCTTTTTCCTATACATTTTTTGGTGTGTGCGGGTGAATGAGCAACATATTTGTTTTGCTGCCATATGAATCTAATAAAACTGTCTCAAAGCTTTTCTTAAGACTCTGCGCTGCATTGTGGTTATTTTTTTTGTTGGTTATTAGTTTTATTGGCTGTTTGTGAGCAACTCATTTAAAATGCACAACTCATTTGAAAACAAAAGGGAAATGTTGGGAATTAGAGTCAATTTAGATATTTTTAAGTGCTTAAATTGAAAACATCTAGCCCTGGCAGAACACTCACACTAGGATAAATAACATTAAAGCACTCATTACACACATTGGTTTAAGACAGAAACATGTCCCATGTGTAACTTTTTTATGTTGCAGTCATTTAATTAGGAAGTAGTGGTATCTATTTAAAATATATATACAAATGGGAATACTCACATTTGTAAAGCTCCTCCAATTTTATGTCATGTTTTACTTTAAAATATAATTTATAAAATAACATTTATTTCTCTACAGCAATGCTGGATTTCCAGCATCATCACTCCATCATTAATCCAGTCTTCAGTGTCACATGATCCTTCAGAAATCATTTGAATATGCTGATTTATTATCAGTGTTGGAAACAGTTGTGCTGCTTAATAAATTTATGGAAGCTGTGACACTTTTTCAGGATTCTTTGATGAATAAAAAGTAAAAAAGAACAGTGTTTATTCAAAATAGAAATCTTATGTTACAATATACACTACTGTTCAAAACTTTGGGTTCAGTAATTTTTATTTTTATTTTTAAGTAATGAATGCTTTTATTCAGCAAGGATATGTTAAATGGATAAAAAGTGATAGTAAAGACTTCTATTGTTACAAAAGATTTCTATTTTATATAAATTCTGTTCTTTTTTATCTTTTTATTAATCAAAAAATCCAGACAAAAGTATCACAGGTTCCAAAAATATATTAAGAAGCACAACTGTTTCCAGCACTGATAATAAATCAGCATATTAGAATGATTTTTTGAAGTATCATGTAACACTGAAGACTGGAGTAATGATGCTGAAGATACAGCTTTGCATCACAGGAATAAATTATATTTTAAAGTGTGTGTGTGGTGTGTATATTATATTATATATATATATATATATATATATATATATATATATATATATATATAATATATATATATATATATATATATATATCAATAATAGAAATGTAAATAATATTTCACAATATTCCTTTTTTCTGCATTTTTGATCAAATAAATGCAGCTTTGATGAGCAGAGAAGAGACTCCATTAAAAAATCTTACTGATCCCAAACTTTTGAATGGTAGTGTATATACAGTGTGTGTGTGTGTGTGTGTGTGTGTGTGTATATATTTTTTTTTTACATTTCCATACTTAAGGTTGTTTTTTTTTACTTTGCATCTTTAGATAAGAAACCATCTGACTGACTGCCTTTTTTTTCATGAAATGAAGAATCCAAGGCTCCTTGATATTAAAAAAGTGCTTAAAATAACGGTATAAGATTACAAAACAGAACCAAATAAACAAGAATAGTTATTTTTGTATTACACCCCATGTGAGTGCCTTGGGTTTCTTGTTTCATAGGCTGTTTTCCCTTCTCCTAAGAGCACCAGTGGAGGCAATGGCCAACATCCTTGAAGCAACTTCCTGCTGCCAATTTTTTTTATAGCCTGGAATAGTGAGGAAAGGACTGGACTATATATTTCTTTAACAGAAATAAATTAAATTCCAATATCATTCAACTAATGAACGCTGGGGCATATAATAGAATCTCATCTGACATTAAAGGGCATTTCCACCAAATTTTTCAAAAAAATATGTTTAGAATGTTGTTAGTCAAACCATTATGGAAATCAATGTTTACTGTCAACTGTTTGGTGAGTAAATGACGCCAGAACGCTCCTTTGTAGGTGAACAGTTCTGTGGCTATTCACTTAATCAGTCCTCTACAGGGGAGAGTTGAGGAATGGAAGGGAGCTTATCTGCTTCCGGGAGATGAACAATGATCCATTTAATTTCTGCTTGCTCTAAAGATTGCCTGAATCGGAAAGGAGACAGAAAAAACAGAAATAGGAATTGTGCAAGAAAACAAAATAACCGCTTTATAATGTCTGGCATCCGCCTCAGGATTTAATAAAGCAAAAATTTGGTCTATCCTAAAAGAAATGCATGTATCTACCAATTTATGACATCACATGTTAAATCTCTGATCTCCAAATCCCTCTAAGATCTCTCTGTATTTTCATCTCATGTTGAACTAGACGGCTCTCTTTGAGGTGAGTTTAAGTCCAAGACAGATTCATTAGTCAGACGTCTACCTGACCTGGTTTAAACTCTTAAGGGAGTTTAGATAGCAGGCCCAGTGCTCCATCTTTCTCTGCAAATGTCCAGTAGGCACATTACATTACACCCCTACATCTTTCTACTTCACAAGCACTCAGAGAAACAAGTATTACGCTAATCCCTGTCACCAATTTATCTGCAACACATATTTGTAATGCTGCAATAAATTAAATCGCACTTGTAAGGCTCACTTTAGAGAGGAGAAAGATAAAAAGAAGAGGAGACAACTGATAAAACAAGGGTTTTTACTGAAAAAAAAACCAAACATTTAAAATACATTAATTTTATTAAAAAGAAAATGTGAAAAAAAAAACTATTCTTTTCATGTTTTATTCTTTATTTTTTGGGGTGGCTTTGGCGTCCTTTCCGTTCTTCTTGGTGAGACCACTGAAGTATTTCTCTCTGAAAGAGTTGTGACCCTGGTATGGGGTGAAGCGAGGGTCAGCAAGGTGCGACAGTCTGTCTGAATCCTGCAAGAAAGCATATTAAACAGCTTAAATAAAGAGAACATCCGAAGTGCAGGATTCAAGCAAATCTTCAGTGGTGGAGAGTTCAATTCTATTAGCATTTTCTCTCTTAGAGGTTAGGAACAACAGTCAACTTCAAAAGGCAAATTGGTTTGAATAGTTTTTTATTGGCAATAGCCTACATTCAGGTGGAGCTGGTTATTTTCTTATTTTACATTTTCTGGAAGAAACAAAGTCATGTGCCTTACTGGTCAAAAGTTTAGAACAATTAATAATGTTTTTTTTTTTTTTTTTAAGAAATATTTAATGCCCACCAAGACTGCATTAATTAAACCAAAATGCAGTAAAAACTGTAGTATTTTTGTAATTTACCCCTGTAATGGCAAAACTTAATTTTCATTAGACATTACTTCATTTTACAGTGTAACATGATCCTTAAGAAATCATTGTAATATGCTGATTTCATTCAGCAAAGATACATTAAATTGATAAGTGACATTAAAGACATTTGTAATTATAAAAGACTTATTTTTCAAATAAATGCTGTTCACTGAACGTTCTGTTTATCAAAGAATCCTGCAAAAAAAAAAAAAAAAAAAAAAAAAAAAAACCCATCACCATTTCCACAGAAATATTAAACAGAAAAAAAAGCCAAAACTGATAATAACTGAGCATCAAATCAGCATATGAGAATGATTTCTGAAGGCTCATGTGGCACTGAAGACTGGAGTAATGGCTGCTTTGCTATCCAAGGAATAATTTAGATTTTAAAATATGGTTGTTCTAAATTGTGTTCATTTTTCACAATATTGTATTTTTTATTAAATAAATGCAGCCTTGGTGAGCATAAAAGACTTCTTTCACAAACATTAACCAAACTTTTGTCCTCTAGTGAAAGTTTAAAATGTAATGCAAAACAAGTAGTGGATAGAGTACTTTTAAATTTTTATGAGTTTAAATGTACGTATTCAAATATTTCAACAAAAAACAAAGACGCACTAAAGTACAGCACACTTTCATGTCTTCCCTTCACAAGCTCACAGTCAAGTGCCTAATGACAGACAGCAGAGTGTTAAGTTCCTCAGATTTTCCTGCTCAGAGCTTAAGCAGGACCTGCTGGAGGAGGGCAGGAGGGAAGCACACTGCACCACAGGCTAACGAGGTGGCAGGAAGACTGTGAGCTTAAAGTGATGACTCCAGCTCTGGGCCTGCAAACCATCAACGGCACCTTCTACAACACACTCCCATCTGCCAGTCAGCAAGGACTCAACTCAGGTCACACGCGCCGGGCTCTAGTTTACAACGCAACCTACGCAACACAGACCACACAAGCCTCAGGAACAGACCCTATACTGTCTGTGGTGGTCTATGGCCTGTAATGTCAATTAGAATTACAGGATGAACAAATGAAGAGGAAAGCACTGGGAATCTAATGAAAACTGTCATGAAATGTCCAAGTCATATTACACTCCAAATACAGCAATAAAAAAATTACAAAATTAATATATAGAGTGCCAATCATTAACTTCAATTTAATTCAGTGCCTTACAAAAATTCTTTCAAAAAAGTCTTGTTCTTTATGCTAAATATAATTCAGTAGTTTTGGTTTGTGACTTTCTTTGTAAGATTTACCCAAGAATAAAACCAGATCTTTGGTGTAGGTACTTCAGCAGGGGACATGAGGACACACAGAATCTATGTGCCAAAATGTAAAGAGAAACAACAGAGTGAGAGAGAGAGATGGAAACAGAGAGAAAGAGAATGAGACAAGGCAGAAACATGGCCTCATCTTGACTCAGAGTTGTTTGACAGTTATGGACTAATGCTACATCTGCTAAGCTCCTAAAAGTCCTGCGTTTCTGTTCTAAAAATAAGCTACACTGGGAAATATTTATCCCATAACGCAACAAGACATGTTCCTTCTGTTCTCAAACAAAAGCAACAGAACTCTAAACCTAATATTATAATTCATGTGAAGAGCATTTGTAGAACAGTCTAACAGAGCCGATCAAGGACATGAGGATAAAATCCATAAACAATGAGCAACAGACACTAGTCAGATGTTTTTTGCTACTGCTGGACACGAGGAGAAGTTTTGCAGAGATCTCCACAATCTTATTGACGGAACTGATGCCAAGATCACATCAGAGCTACTTAAGCTTTGGGAAATGAGCCAAATTTTCACAGAAGAGACTGATTTAATAGTAATTTTTTGTCTTTGGGGATTGAAACAAGTTCAGGAGGAAAACAAGGACATGACATCTACAGATAACATACACGTTCCAGTTTTGGAGCAGAAGTCGGTGGAGACACATGCCAGTCTGGGTAAATATTCGTGCGTGGGTTTCAGGAAAGCTTTTATGGGAACAATTTGGGGTTTTGAAGTGAAGTGGTTGTCAAATCCAAAGATGGATTGTTTTCCATACAATGTGTGATTAAGTCATTAAAGCGGCGTAAAAACAGAGAGTCAATCACAGCCAGATGGCAGGATTATTTTCAGATTGGCGCCATAAAAGACGTAGCAGTATAAAACATGTTCAGGACAGTTTGCATATATCAAGCTCATCTTTAGACCAAAGGGCCTCCACCCAAAAAAGCCTCACATACCTCAGGCTCCTTAGTCTTCTCCATGGTGATGAGTCTTCGTGACGTGTGGCTGGACAGAGTTTGTTCGCAGTTGCTGATGAGAGTCAAACAGGGGTGAAGAGGCACCATCTCCTCACAGTACCTGCAGACCACAGTACAGTTTCAGATCAGCCAGCTGCACGCTTAAAAAACGAAACACCTTGATAGTGGTAGGGGATGTCACAACTATCAGCTGTAGTTGCTGAAATTGTGCCACTGCTCACTTGTGTGTGTCACATGCACTGCATAGCAATGGAAAAAGGGTGATACATTAAACTGGCATTTTTCATAGACTGCCTGCCAATTATTCCCCAGTGAACAAGGAGGTCACCAAAACAAAAACAGAAGCAATGCATGAATGTAGTCGATCATTAGAGTGTGCATGGATCTGCACTTTGAATTACCACCTTAACACACCATCTGAGTATCTTCAGGATACTCATTTCAACATACTAAGATTTAGGACAAGCTCATTCTAATTTCAAATACTATTTATAATGGATTTTTTGCAGACTGGGACACAGCAAGTGTCTCGACTTCTTCTGGATGACGCATTAAAAAATAATCGGCTCATAAAAGTCCTTGTCTTTGAATTGGACTACACAGCTTTCTCTGTGTTTGTTGTTGCACTGACTTGTTGATACATCATGCTCTAAAGACCGATTTAACAAAATAACTTCTGAAAACACATATTACACAAATTTTTCGCATTTGTGACCATTTTAAACCGCAATCTGAAGCACTGCCACAACCATGAGAGCACATCTAACCAGAACCACTAAGAACATCTAAACTATTCGTTGTTCCCAGAGGCAGTGAAGACATTTAGTAGGGACATTAACTCAGCAGTGAGTTGAGCTGGTGGGCTGTTAACATTCACATGCTGACAGACGTGTTCACACGCATCGACTCCCTTCATTTTTCAGACGATTACGTAAATATGGCTAGTGCCTGAAATCAATGAAAAAAAATGGGTTTGAGGGCTGCCAGCTCTAGCTGAACCTCATCCACACAAAGCCAGTGATCCACAAACCATTGCGCACACGCAGTTAGCTGTGTTTCAAACAAATCATAAATTATGTGCCCACGAAGGCATACGAAGCATACATATTCTCCATCGCACTGTTTACACGGAGCTACTCCTGTCACCTTGGAGAAATGTCTAACAAATGTCAGCTTTCCAGGAAAGGGCCCTCTGGAGAACCCCATCCACAGAGATCACATGACAGATTCACATTTCTGAATATAGGGCAATGAGTCAGAACAGTCTAGTGCATTATGGGGTACTAATGACTGACTAACATCCCATGTGGCTCACACTCATCTCTGCCTTCACTTCATGACGTCTGTGTCCCGTAAGAGAGATTATTCTTCTATTTGCAACAATATGGAGTGGTAACAAAACAATTAACATAAAGGTCAAAGATGTGTCAACTGAATCAAAAGACTCACTTTTCAGCGTCATGTTGACGTCTAGATCACGATAGACATTATTAAAATATGTTAGGATATTTTTCTCTGTCATACCTCATTTTGTTTTCTTTTCAACAACTGACCCGTTGCGTCACCAGAAATTTTGATGTTTACTATGGAAGAAGTGTTTAATTTGGACTGGTGCTCGATTGTTAACTTTCTCCTCAAGACAAAGTGGATGAATTGGATACTGAGGGCTGTTTCCACTTCTAACAGTTACAAGGGTAATCAGTGACAAAGCCCTAGATTCCAGCAGCTGTCATATGCTCCTTTCACACCAAAGTTTATAAACACAAGTGTTGCTATACTAACGCCGGCTCTGAAGATGCGGTCATAAAGCTCCTGACGCCAGCGCCTCCTTGTGGTGATGTCACTGATAACTATACTGGTTTCTTAGTTAAAGGGGTCATATGACGTTGCTAAAAAGAACATTATTTGGTGTAATGAAACGGGTTGATTTTTACAAAGCTCATAGTTCTGAAAGGTGAAGTGTACACTGATCGGCCAGCTATCCAGTGCACTGTGATTGGCCGAATACCTCAAGCGTGTGATGGAAATGTTACGCCCCTTACCATACTGTGACGAGACAAAACCAGTTAAACCCATTACAAACAAGGCATTTGTTGCATCCAGTAGGGATATAATTACGGATTATAATGACTTATCATTTTTACGTGTTGTGTATAGTGCTGCGTAAACATAAAACCATGTCTGCATTTGTGATCTGAGAAATGAAAAATAAGCGCTACTCTACACTGCTCAAAACTCGTGCTTAAATCTTCGGTGGCAAATTCTTTAAATATGAAAACGTACCTACAGGCTGTGAGTCAGAAGCATCAGACTGTCCTTGAAAAAGTTGGGATTGCCCCATTTTATAGAAACAACTCTCCCAGGATCAGGAAACAGTCCTCCGTAAAATGCGCTGCACACATCTGAATATTTGGGTTGAACTGCTCTGGAACAGTGTTGTAAATACAACTTAACCACTGATTTCTAGTTGTGTCCTCTTTTGGAAAACAACAGCTAGAATCAAAGTTACGCCTTCTTTCTTTGCGTGAACATCTGAGTGGCGTTATGCAAATCTTCCCACACAGTGACGTAGACATGTGTGGGCGTGTTTAAATGAGGCGTTTTAGGAGGGCGTGGTCGACTCTTAACTTTTAGAAAGAATATCTGTTTGGGTTTGCGACTTTAGTCTTTGCAACTTTAGGGATATTATCTATTCATGAACAGCTTGTAACACTCCAAAGAGAAAGGAAAACTTGAAATTGCATCACATGCCCCCTTTAAATTCTTCCTGTCTGCAGACCCCAACACATTCACCAGATACACTTCTGACCCGTCGACCGGATATACTGGAGTTCAGTTGTGTGTAGTTTGGTTCTGGCTCTCTGCAGCACTTAGTGATAAAGATACACAGTACCATTCAAAGTTTGGGGTAATTTAGTTTTTTTTTTTTTTTTTTTTTTTTTTTTGCAAAAAGTCATTTATTGGATCAAAAATAAAACAGTACTATTGTAAAATAATATTAAAATTTAAAATAAGTGTTTACTATTTTAATATATTTTAAAATGCAATTAATTCATGTGATGGCAAAAGTGAATTTTAAGTGGATGAAGTCATTCTAATATGCTGATTTTCTGCTCAAGAAACATTTCTTAATATTTTATTATTATACTATTATTATATGATACATTTTTAATTCAGAACTCTTTGCTGATTAGAGCGTTCAAGATCAGCATTTATCTGAAATAAAAATCTTTTGTATTTTTAAGTAGCTTTTGATAAATTCATTTAATGTGTACTTGCTGAATAAAAGTTGAACGTAGTGTACAATACAGATCTTTCGCTTCCACTATCATATTAGTATTTTGTTAACATTGTGCCAGACACACTTTGAATTAGAGCTGGATATTGTACGACATTAATTAATCTGTAGGATATTATATGAATGAACACAAAAATAAAAAATAAGGAGAAAAAGAACTGTGATATGTGACTGTATCTGCACAGCCCTACTTGGAAAGCACTTCAATCATGAATTAAATCAAGACAACGCAAGCTAAAATCATTATTGTTGGCATCAGCAATCTTGTGGGAGTGAATCCCGTAACTATATGATGGAAAATCTGTCTATAAGGGAGACGGAGATGAGGTAAAGGTGTAGATCAAGCGGCGGGCCCCTCCTTTGAGTAACTGCTCTTCCCGGGCCCTGTAATCAGTGGAGAGCATGATCTGTGGACACTGCTGTTTGTGGTCAGTGGGAAATACCCCACGGCTTCACACCTGCTCCTCTTCTGGGCTGACCGCAGGTCAACAAGTCTGAGCAGGTTTAACATCCACCACCTCAACAGGGGGCTTGGGCTACTGATGTGCTTTGAGCGCCTATCCACAGGCATAGGAAGGTACAAGACAGCCCCCTAGTGACTGATTCAGTACACATATGCTGGAGGAATCTGCTGCATCTGATAAAGTTAGTGAATGTTATCAAGCTGTCTGATTAGATGTACTTACTCTGGTCTGTAGATTGGAAGCCAATAGACGAGACGTCCACCTAAAACCAAATGGTGGGCTGCAAAATTCAAGAGGTCGGCAAAGATATCACTCAGGTGATACGCCATTGAAACGGGGACATGACTCTCTCCAGAGCTGCATTGGGATATGAAACACAAGAAAATATAATCAACTCAGAATCTCAAGAGAAAAAAGTCTGTCATCATTTACCTGCCCTCAAGTAATCAGTCAGGAATCAGCCAATCACACACTGATCAAAGTCTAACGAACAAATCAATTTAAAATTTAGCTTTTTGAAGCACTGCAATTGCAAGCAAAGGGGTGACTAATACATTATACACAACATTACCTTTTGTGTTCCATTGGGAAAAGAAAGCCAGAAGTGTTTTGAAACAACAGGAGTGTGAGTAAATGATGCCAATTTTAATTTTTTGGGTAAACTGAACACAAGAACCGGTTTCCTATACCTGGATCAAGTGAACATCAAACTCTGATACAGTCTTCAAGACATTATTATTTTCTCAGGCCTGAATAAACATTAGTAACTAGTATATAAATATATAAAGATTTTTCAGTACTGGTAATAAAAATAATATCTGGGTCACACTTTATTTTAAGGTCCAATTCTCACCATTAATAAACCATTAACTATGACTTTTGCCTCAAACTCCTAAATTGCTGCTTATTAATAGTTAGTAAGGTAGTTGTTGAGTTTAAATATTGGGTAGGGTTAGGAATGTAGAATATGGTCATGCAGAATATGTGCTTAATAAGCACTAATAAACAGCCAATATGTTAATAACAAGCATGCTAATAAGCAAATAGTTAATAGTGAGAATTGGTCCCTATATTAAGGTGTTATGAATATTTGTTTCTTGAGCACCAAATCAGAATGATTTCTGAAGGATCATGTGACACTGAAGACTGAAGTAACGGCAGCAGAAAATTCAGCTTTACCATCACAGGAATAAACTACATTTGAAATATAAATAAAAATAAAGTTATTTTAAATTTTTACTATTACTATTACTATTATTTCTCAATACTTCTCTTTTTACTGTATCATTGATCCAAAAAGCAGGACAGACTTAATTTTAAAAAGCCTTTGAATGCTAGTGTAACTGTATAGCCTTGTACCATTTGTTGTGTTAGAGGTGAGGCAAAGGATTACTGAAAGACTGGCTCATATCTAAAGAGTGTTTCAAGTGGATCCATTAAAAATGCAGGTGGATAAAAGTGATAGGCTTACAAGTCCTCAGGAGGTTTGATGATATCTTTATGAGATCCCGTTCTCCTTGTGGACTCACGAATGCCATATGGAGCTACACAAAGGGAAAAGAAAAACACTTGAAGCTTCAAAACAACAGTTAATAGTAACAAATAAAAAAATCATGTGGCTTTAAAGGTGAAGTGTGTAATTTATGAGCCACTAAACATAATTGAACGATGTTTACAAAAAGTATTCCCATGCAACTGAAATTCCAGAATCTCGATCCAGCTTGTTTTCAGCTGATCCAATCAGGTGTGCAATAGTTTTTTAACATAAAAATAAACTGTACACCCTTCACCTTTGAAGACCTTAAGTTTCTAGGTACGTACGGTCTGTAACAATGGCATCAAACTGTGCAGTTTTTCTCCAAAGAGGCTTGGAAGCATCAGACACCATGACGTCGACATAGAGACTCTCAGTCCCATACTGCCGCAGGTTCGCTCGGATGTTCTCATCCGGTCCTCTCCATTTCTGATTCTTCCTGCTGGCTTTTCCTGCAACAGTTTTAAAAGCTCACAGGTGTGCACTCACTACAAAAGTATGACTAAACCTACACTGTGTGAAAACTGAAGGAGAAAATTATTGGAAGGCTTTAAAAAAAAAACACACACCTATTCCATGAATAGTGTTATAATCTATGTCTGTTCCACATACATACGCCCCAAAGTGTGAACACGCTACCAGAAGACTACCTGAAAAACAAAACAGAGTAAGACAATTATCATTACAGAATTTAAGATAATAATATTAGTAATCTGTACAGTAGATCTTTATATCTGCTTGACAAAGTATGGCCTATAAGGATTTCCTGGCAACCAGAAAGCGTTCAACTACATAAGCACATCTGGCCTGCAGATCTCAGCGCATGTGGTGACAACAGACTTATGATAAAGCCCTGGAAACATCATGGCACGCTACAAACTCACAATAAGCCACACTTTGGGAAAGAGACCGAGAGAGCAATGCAGCCCCATGCTGTTTTAAAAGCCAGCAATCCTTCATTTGACTGATGACACTCGAAAGTGTCTTTTCAAAGTCAAATGAAAGAGGAAAAGTCAGCCAACTGAGACTGAAAAGTGAGAATTTCTGTAAGCCAATTCAAAAAATAAAAAATAAAAAGAATATGATATATAGATCTGCTCCTGGTTTGTGTTAGACACAAATAAGAGACAGAAGATGACGGCCCATATCTTCAATCACTCAGACAAGTTGTCAGATGTGATTTCACTCAGAACGAGAAACAAACACAAACACCTGCTTGAGTTTGGCCCAAAATGAAGCGTCTAAACTGTTCTGATTAACAACGTGCCAAACAAACCCATTTCGCAAGACTAAATGAATTAATTTGCAGAATAAAGATATCTGACATCATAGGCATGTTGGATGAGAAACTTCTACACTGACTTTTTATATTAAAACTGACTTTTTAATACTAGTTGTCGAAGAACCACATTCCAATAATTATTTAATGAACAGAAGTAAATATAAGTAAATTGATAAAATGCATTACTGCTAAAAATTACTATTTCAAATAAATACCATTCTTTGAAACTTGCCATTCATCAAAAAATTTGAAAATGCATTACAAAAAATAATTCCACAAAAAAAAAAAAAAAAAAACAGCACAAATGTTTTCAGCATTGATAATAATAAGAAATATTTCTTGAGCATCAAATCAGCATATTAGAATGATTTCTGAAGACTGAAGTAATGGCTGCTGAAAATTCAGCTTGAATACAATACACTTAAAAAATATTACAATAGAAAATAGTAATTTATTTACAATATTACTGTTTTTACTGTATTTTTGATTAAATAAATGCAGCATTGATGAACAGAAAAGACTTCTTTTTTTGGTTTTATAAATGCATTCTCAACCCTGAACTTTTGAACAACAGTGTTTATGATGGCTATTTTACAACTGCTTTAGATATGGCTCATCCAAACAGATATTTGAGTCTGAATTTATGTCAAGAGACATGAATGGTTGTATTTAAAAGCCTTCTATGCGCTTGGACATTTCCTCACCTGTTCCAACAAAAGGATCATAAACCAAATCATCAGCCTTTACTTTGGCATGATTGGCCATGATGAAGGAGAGGCCAGCGTCCATACTAGTGTTCCCAATGAAATGTCTCTTCTTCACACTGTAAGAGCGAATTAATTCTCTCTGACCATCTGCAATCTGAAGAGAAAACTGTTTAATATTTAAGAGTTGATACAGTAGGTAATCTTTTATTTCAAAGACATCATTCATCTAGGCCACAAATCAAGCATTTTACAAATCTATACAATAGTCAAATGTGAAGGCTAGTTCATCTGCAAAGACTACAGTTCAGAAATGTAATATATATATATATATATATATATATATATATATATCTATATCTATATATATATATATATATATATACATACATACATACATACATATATATATATATATATATGGAAAGTGCTGCTCACCCATCTCCCAAAGAATATATGGAAAGGCTCTTCTGGGATGTCATTAGGATCAGATCCATAATCCTCCAGCAAACAGAAAATATGTTCTGGATCCTTCAGATTGACTGTCCCTTTAAATGGCAAGAAGTCTAGAGCCTGTGGCAAAAGCACACTTTATATATCCACATATGTTTTTCACTGTCCATAACAGAAGACATTCAAACTTGCAGTTAAAACTGTTGCTACATTAACACCAATTATGGATTGTATTCTACAGAACCAGGTGTTCAAAATGCACAAACATGTAAATACAGCAAAACACTTACATCAATCTTTTTGATTCTGTCCTTAAACACTAATGTTTTGTTGAAAGTGTAGACATTGATCTTATAAGTTGAATTTTGTTGTAGATATGGAGCCTGTGAACAAGTAATACAAGAGATTCAGATATATTTTCTGTAAACCACATTGTATTTATTAAGAGAACATGAACAAACCATGTTTTCTGCTGGATACTCCAACAATGACGTCCTAAGCTCATCTGTTGTTGTTCCATGACCCCAAAGTTCAAAAGAAGACCTTGAAAGCAATATTAAACTTCACATAAATCCAGCAATTCAATAATTATTACTGTTTTTTGCTTTTGTTCAATTAAAGGGTTAGTTCACCCAAAAATAAAAATTATACTTTGAAAGATCAAAGACAATTTTTTAATATAACTCCGACTGGATTCTTCTGAAAGAAGAAAGTCATATACACCTAGGATGCCTTGAGGGTGAGTAATTTATGGGAAAATTTGCATTTTTGGGTGAACTAATCCTTCAAGGCTTTACAATAAGATCTTTTGTTTGTTAATGTCAATAAACAAACTAACAATGAGCGATAGACCTATATATTTTAACTGCATTAATTAATCCTTGTAAAAAAAAAAAAAAAAAATTACATTTATTCACTGTTTCTTCATTTCAATTCACAGGGCATTATCTAATATTAACTACTTTTGGTTTTGAAATTGTATATACTGAAATTAGCATTAAGATAAATATATGATGTAGAAATATTGTCCATTGTTGGTTCACGTTAACTCATGTAATTAACTAATATAAACAACCGAAAGCTTATTGTAAGATAGCACCCATGTTTTCTCCCATGAAATATTCATACACTGCTCTTAAGCCAATTATTTAGTATATTCAAACACATGAAGTGTCTTGATTAGAGTAATATTTATAATAGTTTGTCATCTTGAGCATTTTACATGTAATGTAAGTGTAATAAAATACTACAACCTACTTTCCACAAACTGTTCTGGACATGACACTCCGTATATCATCTTCAGATAAGCCTTTCAGTTGCCAAAAGGGAGACTGATGAGAAAAAGAGTTAGAAAATAAATAACATAACAGTTACTTATGTCAAGTGAAAACTATTTTGGGTTACCTTTTCGCTGAATGTTTCTGATGTATCAAATGGACGGTTCCTTAGAGACAGCAATGCTTTTATTTCCTGCAAACAATAATTCAGGGAGTGATATATGAATATCTACCAAACACAATTAGATCTTAGATTTAAATTAAAATAATTAACTCTATAATACTGAATTGAACTGTGAGTAATGAGTTCTCTATTCCGAAGTACACTCTCAAAGATTAATTCTAGCGTTTTGACACGAAGGTGTGAGTGAACTGAAGGTTTACAGTTTGTACCGGTAATCTAAAATCGACGTTATCATGTGCAAGATGAAGTAAATATTTTCTGCACGCTCGACCACATTAGACAGCCATGTTTGTGTGCTACATTCATTATCATCCGATGAGTAAATTGTGCTAGTAACAACAGTCCTACTTGGCATCCCCGTACGCAAATCGCCTAAGCGAAAGCCTTGTAAAAGGATTAGACATTTGTACTTTTCAATGCCAGTTTTAACTACTGTAAATCACACTCATGCGTAAAATTAAGTAACGTTAGGCTACATTTCCTTTGGAGTCGGAACAGTTGTGTGTTCGTGAAAGCAGAATTATTATTTTTTTTCTTATTTTTTGATGTATATAGTCCTTTTTGAAAATGGAAAAGATTTCGTGTCACCTGATGATATCTTTTAATCTTATCTACACGCTCATTAACTTAGGAGAGGTTAAAATCTTCCCTATCATTGGTTCATCATCTCGTACAGTGACATGATTCTCGTGCTCTGATTGGTTGGTTTGCACGTCAATCATTCTCACAAGAGATCAGAAAAGTATCTACTGCTGAACTTGTAATATATCCACTTTCCATCGCTGTTACAGTATGACAACCATCATCAAGAAGCCGAACAAAAGCGGTAAGGTTTTATTATAATACACCTAACGTGTTATGCATATATTTCGATGTCAAATAAATCTTTGTAAAGTTGATCACATCGATAAACTAAGCTGTCATAGACTGTCACTAATAATCTTATAAGCTACAGTGTTCTGTATATAGTTTCATATACAGTATAGTTGTTAATGTGTATTGTATATAGTGCCGTTTCATGCAGGCTTTGCAACCTCAGAGTAGAACTGCGATGTCTCAATTCTAATGTCCCAATTGTTCTGTATATTAAGACTGAATTATTATTGAGAATAAATTCAGTTGAATTGAACTGGAAATGAGGTTGATGAATACAGAACTGTACTTCAAATTTTGAAGAATTATTAAAATAATAAAAACTTAAAAGCAGCTGCATTACGTGCAATTTATATAATTATAATATTTATACAATAATATAATAAATATAATAATTTCATTTTTCAGTATGAATTTGGAATATTTCAAGAAAGAGTTCATATTACTGATACATGTAGTTGAATATAATAATCAGTATCTGAAATGTCACCTATAAAATGTGAATTTAAATTATAAGCTACATTTCTCCTGATCATAATAATTTTTCCTAGTAAGCATTATTTTCCAAATTTGAGCCAAATAACATAAACAGTGTGAAACCTTAAACACACACTACAAAAGATATTTATTTATTTTTGTCCATTTTTATAATCCTTTAAAAGTGTTTTCTTAGTATTATTTATGTTTTTTTTTTTTTTACAATTTAGTTTCCATTGATTTATATTTCAGTTTTTTTTTGTTTTTTTTTTTCCAGTTGGTAATGCAGTGCTGCTTCAACTTTAAAATTTCTTTTAGCTGACAATGGCAACATTTCTAATTTTTCATTTAGTTTCATCTAACACTTTTATATTTATTTTAGTTTTGATAGTTTTTAATTTCAATTAACAAAAATATTTTTCTAGTTTTAGTTTTAGTTAACAATAACCTGGAACATTTTTTCCTAGAATCTAGCTATATGATATAGTTTAGCTTAAGTGCCCCGGCTAGTATTGATTACATTGGGTCAGTCTTACTTGTAGACTTCATGAGGCCTTTAAGTTGTTTAAAGGCTGTACGACATGCAATCTTCTCCACTCCCAGCCTGTGTTGTGCCATCAGTGAAGCATGCTGAAAACTAGAGCCGTCCTGTGAGCCAAAGGTCACCATGGAGACAGACGAAGCACCTGGGCAGCCTAATGATGACAGGGCGGAGACCTTTGGGGGGGCAACCGTATCCGTCAAAGGTCTGACAGGAGAACTGGCAGCAGAAATGGTCCAACGGACCACTTGCGAGCGTATCAGAAACACAATCCCTTCAGCAATGGGCAAGGTGAGTCCCCCGCAGATCCAGCGAGGACAGGAGGGCTACGGCAGGCCCTTAGAGGGCTCCAAAACAGAGCAGAGAGGAAAAGACGGCCACCTCTCACATCAAGCCAGAGAGGTCACAGAGCTCTGCCAGGTCATTAGGGAGATCGGGAGAGGCGCGAGGGGACGACGGCGGGGTGTCTGTGCACTCGCGGACACTGTTTGAGAGATATGTCAACTATCTCTATAAACTAGTGGGAGTTCTGCTGCGAGCACGCAAGCAAGGGCTGGTGCACTTTGAAGGTGAGATGCTGTGGCAGGGGAGAGATGATTGGGTGCTCATCACCTTGTTACAGTGATGTTACAGCAGTGCTGGACACCATGTGCCTGTCTGTCCACCATTGCCTATTAGACATCCGTTGTACTTGAACATGGGTTAGGAGTCAGTGTTGTCGACAAAGAAACTTATGCTAATGAGATTCAAACTGAGTGTATTGAATTTCAATGTAGCAAACTGGTACTACCCAAACAGAATTGGAAAAATAATGATTTCAAACAGGATTCAAAAACAGTCTTGTATGTCACTGGTCAACCAGATAGGTTAGCCCTGCCCCCCTCATAGCATTTGTTAAGTCAATGTTTGCTTTTAGGGGCTAAAAAACAGCAACAACGCTTACACTTTTAAACTTAAAAAATATATATTTTAAACCAGTCAGAAAATGGTTTGCTGGTCTTAGTTGGTCTACCAGCTTGGTAAGGCTTGTCTGTTTACTGGTTTTAGAGGTATTTTAAAGAAATAGTTCACCTAAAAATAAAAATTTGCTTAGGCCATCCAAGACTATAGATGAGTTTGTTTCTTCACCAGAACACATTTGGAGAAATGTAGTATTACATCACTTGTTCACTGATGAATCATTTGCAGTGAATGGGTGCCGTCAGAGTGAGTTTTTTTCACTTCATAAGAGTGTTGATTACTCATTGTGAATTATTGTGATGTTTTGATCTCTCATTCTGACGGCAACCATTCACTTGTGAATTATTGTGCGAGCAAGGGACGTAATGCTAATGGCCTGAGGGTGAGTAAACTTTCATTTTTGAGTGAACTATTCCTTTAAGCAGTTTTTTTTTTCAGAAGGGCAACCTACAGATGACTTTATTCTGATAATATCTCTGCACAATAATTTATCCTCAGAAATTACATTCATTTACCTTTAAGTGAACAATAACAGTGCAAGATTGTAGTCTTGACAAGCCATATTCTCAAACCATAATCACAATAATATGCCATCACTTTGATGCACAGTGTTAAGGCACACAGTGTTTTCCTATTGAAACCTTACTATTTGATTTAATTTTTATTATTTGTTAGATGGAATAATTTTCTCATATAATGCCTCACTTGTAGTACTGCCTAGAAAAACATTTCAACTTTTCTGTATTGAATTGCTCTTGAATTTTATTCTAAATACTATTGATATAAAAATATTTATTTACCGTGATGATAATGTGATAACTTAAACTATTAAAAAAACAGATAATACACATGAGAGAAGAATTTATTTATTTTGTTTACATGCTTATACAACCTCCCCCTACCAACACTCAATCAATTACACACCCCTACCCCTAAATACACCCTGGGCACTATAGTACCAAATCTCCGGTGTCCATCGGCATAAACAGAGTGTCAAACTTTCTTTAGTGTCATATGAAGACGAAAAAGCATAACTTCTCTTGCATCAGTGTTGCAGTAATAGAATAAAATTCTGATGCCAAAATCATTCACTAGTGTGAGGTTAAAGGTCCAAAGCTAATTATTGAGAATTAATTACCATTTTTTAGCTCAGTCATATTTAAAAAACTCTTTGGCACAGCTCTGTATCCTTAAAACTGATATTACTACGTCAGTTAAAACTGGAAAAGAATCCCAACTGTTCTCTGTTAAAGATGAACGACATTCTGTGAATTGTCTCAAATGTCTTACTTACTAGTCGGCATGCTCCGCCCCTCACCCCTCAAAAACAATTGAACAGTAGCTGCAGTTTTGTAGCTTCAAATTTGAGTAGCCTGTCTGGCTGATGAATATAACTAACAGAAAGCACAGCAGTATGAGTTTGTACAAACCCTGATGCACATGTCCGTAACACTTTTGTCATCCACAAACATATTGACAGGGACTGTTATTATGCGTACCGTGGGCTCTGGGCATCATCAAACATGAATGTATTTTGAGTTCTCTAAACTTCCTGTATATTAGCTCATTTCATAGAGGTTTAGCCTTGTGGAGTAACTGGGTCATCCTGCAAAATAAAGACATAAAGGGTTAGCTATATATTGGCACACTCAAAGCAAGGGCAAAATCAAAAATTCCTACAATTTATATGTAGTAGAATGGGTATAAGACGAAAACAGTTCTCCACACAGATACCTTTTGAGCTGTCAAAAAAAAACAATCGTTTTCATTCTCCCTGCCACTGTAGGTGTCCAGTTTGTATTTACTACAATTGCGTGTTTCCAATTTACATGACAACAGGTCTCGTTCAACGGACGTCATAAATGCCAACGTCTTGCTACCACTCAGAAAACATTTATTTGTTAATGCATTGATAAAAAACGCTCCAAGGAAAATGATTAGTTAGTTTTAGTAGTGGATTGTATTGTTGGTTTATTCAGTTGATTGCTTACCGTTACGAAACAATACCGAGGTTTGCCTGTAGAGCAAGCGGGACATGAAGCCCCAGCTGGACTGACGGGTGCGAGAACATGGAGATGCAGATGTGTGACAAAACAGAATGGAGGCCATGGAAACCCAAACCTTGGAACGAAATTGGCCATGTGATGCATCGGAAACGTCAACTAACACGTTCTGCATGCTTCATAAACAAGGATTTTATTTCGTGTAGTGGCGTATTTTTTCATTACCTAACATCGTTTAAATCAGTCACACGGTCGTCTGAATATCTCTTTCCCCGTCTCCACCAACGTCTCCACTAAAAATAGAGTTTGCACAGATGAATCCTTAGTAAAGCATGCTACATGCGTAACTAAGCTGGGAGATCTATTCTAATCGGAACTCATTCTTTCAGATTGATGTTACTGCAGAAAATGCTCCAGCGTAGCTACTTGTCAATAAATGTTCTAAACATTTACCCCAGTCTTGAATAAAACTCGCAGCGTGTTACCTAATGGTAAAATGCTCTTTGCCTAGAGATTTACAATTGCCCACGTGTTTACTTGGTACAACCAGATAGTGATGAGGAGCTCCAGTGGTTGGATATCTCCTGAAACAGGACACAGTTCCATCCTGGAAAACAGAGTTTTAAAGGGTTACATAAAATAATGATAAAAAAACTAAATAACAATTACAATAATTATTTTAATTAATTTGTGTTATTTACATCTTTGATTTTACATTTTGTGCTTCATTTATACATTTTAATTTAATTAATAACTTTAAAGGACTATTTACAACTCTATGATGTTTTTTAGAAATGCCGTTTACATACACTGTTAATATGTAATATAATTGCTAGACTTAATTGTAGAATTTCAATGTTACACTAAATTGCCAGAAGCATAATTTAAAGTAAAAAAGTATAATAATATTTTTCACCAAATACATAACTTTATTTCTTTATGCTATATTGAAAGTGATGGCCGAGCAATCATCGCACATGCCCCTTTATTCTAGCCTAGTAATTACAATAACCTTGACTGACATTTTGCAAAAGGAGAAAGGAGAAAAACTTTTTCACGGTATGTGGCCCAGTGATTTTAGGGTTGCGTCGATCTAGTAGCGGAAGTTATATAAGTAAATAATGATTTTTGCTGGAAACATGTATTGCCCATCACAATGTGTGTTGCTGATCTTTTATCCTCTTTTTAACGCCCCCTCTGACGGGGAAATTACACTCCGTGCATAGGAGCTCCAGTTTCCCCATTTGTTCTCCCATCACGATTTTTACAGAAAATGTACAGTTTTATCATATCAAATGTCATCAGTCTAGTTTCGTTGTACCGATCTCCAGGGGAGTCCAGTGTATTTACATGTGGATATACCTCTTTCAGAAAACATAGAAGTCAGCGCCAGATTACATCATCCACGGACACAGGCGTCACGTCGTTTCAATATATAAGTCCCCTGGAGTCAAGGGGGAAGCACTGAAACCAGAAATCCCACATGCAAGTGATCCCGCTGGCAGGAGAAGCCGAGGTTAAGATATATGTATTTAAATGCTCTGGCGCCCCTGGGGTGTAAGCGATATTATTAAGACAAGTTTATTTCTCTAGAGATAAATGATTAGTCTTTGTTCTTTCGATCCTAATAAATGTATTGAATATATTTGAAATTAAAAAAGTTTTATTAATATATTAGTTTCTTTTTTTGTATTTTTTAAATATTTTGAAAATCCGATATTATACACAGGAATGTGTGTTATTGCATATCTGCAGAGAATATGGCAGTTTTTTTAACCGGTAGGCAAAAGGGTAAGAATGGCGGTGGCAGGAGCATCCTAAAAAGTATAATGGAAAACTATTATTTTTTGAGATCATATGCTACAGAACGAAGACATATACAAAGAATAAGGTGTATGTTGTTTTTATTTAAGAGAAAAAAACGTTTTTTTTTTCAAAGACTACAGGCATCATTTTGTCATCTTGTTATATGCGGTATTTTCCTATGATATTATGTTGAATATACAATATATTTGATGTGCTATATTTCCTGTTACTTCATTTAGGCCTACACTCTCAGAAAAAAGGTACAAAAAGCTGTGCTGGGGGTGGTACCTTTTCAAAGGTACACTTTTGTACCTTTAGGTACTAACTATGTACACTTCAGATACTAATATATACCTTTATGATGATGCCAATATGGACTACACAGAATATATTGTTATATCTGAAATGGCTGATTTTTTAACCAGTAAGCAAGGTAAGAAATGAGCAGTGGCAGAGCATCAAAAATATAGCCCTGAAACTTATTTTTTTGAATGTATGCTGCAGAAACGAAAGACATATACAAAATAAAATTATTATATTGTTTTATTTAGAAAAAAAAACGTTTTTTTTTTTTCAAAACTACAGGCATGTTTTGTCATCTTGTTATAACATTTTCTATGATATTATGTTGAATATACCTTTTTTTTTCTGCAAGATTATGAAATTCCTGAAGAAATCTAGTCACACAAGGTGTCCCTTTTAAAACTACGCCCAGTGACAACTTGTATACCTTTTTTTTTCTGCAAGATTATGAAATTCCTGAAGAAATCTAGTCACACTTCAAATGAGAGAGAGAGGGGAGAGAGAGAGAGAGAGAGAGAGAGAGCTACATGAAGGCAAAATAGTCAGCTTCTTTAATCATGTTCTGCCCTACTTCCAACTTCCTCTTTCATTCCATACATCCCGCTGAGACGATTGCCATTGCCACTGGTCATCGTCACACTTGGCTTTATGAATCTGGAATTAGCCTGTGTACTTTTATGAAATTAAATGGCTATGCCTTTACAGACAACATGGTTTCGCATTACCTTTTATTCAACAAATTACAAAACCTGGACCGACATTTTGCAGGAGAAAAGAAACTCCGGATATGTTGGGCGATGGTTAGACACGTCCCGTCTATTATTCTATAGGTTAATATGATTTTTTAAACTGTATTGTATCGTCGTGTATTGTGATCTTTAGTCCTCTTTCGCGCGCCTCTGACAGTACCACTCACGTTAGCCGGAGCTCAGTTCCCATTTCGCCCTTCACGATTTTCCGAAATTCAATTTTTTATCCATATCCATATCAGTCTGCGTTCGGTGTTATCCCGTCGCAGGGGTCGGTGTGTTTTTACGGGGATGCCATCTTCAAAACGTGAAGTCGGCGCCAGTTACATCATCGACGGGACACGAGCGGTCCACGTCGTTTTCAATATATAAGTCACCCTGATTCAGGGGGCTTTAAACAAGAAAAACAATTCCCACATAATGATGATCCCTTTGTGAGAGAGAGGAAAACCGAGTTAACATCTATGCTTGTACATATTTAAATGTCTAAAGGTCCTAAATTATGCCGGATATTATTAAGACAATTTGTTCTCTAGAATGGAAATTATTGAGTCTTTGTACTAACCTCCTAACCTGTATAATATATTAAATTAAAAACAAAGTTTTTTATATTATTATTAGTTTCTTTTTTGTTATTTTTTTTAATATGTTTAATCCGATCATTATAACCAGAATTATATTGTTATATCTGAAATCTTAGCAGTTTTTACCAGTCGTAAGCAAGGTAAAATGACCAGTGGCAGAGCATCCTAAAAATATAATACAAACTATGGTTGAATGTATGCTGCAAGACTACGAAAGACATGATACAAAATAAACTTATATATTGTTTATTTAGAAAAAAAAAACGCCGGGTTTTGTTTTTTTTCCAAAACACAGGCATGTGTTTGTCATATTGTGATAACATTTTCTATGATTTATGTTAGAATATACAATATATTGATCCCCCGTGTGCTATATTTCCTGTTACTTCATTTAGGCCTACACTCTTCAGAACAAACAGGGTAACAAAGCGCTGTCACTGGGTTGGGTTACCTTTTCAAAAGGGTACACTTTTGGTACCTTTTAGGTACGCAATATGTACACTTCGGGTGGGTGATACTAATATATACCTTTATGATGCCAATATGGACTCTTTAGGTACAAAGGGTGTCCCTTTTAAAAAGCTACCGGCTCCTAGGTGACAACGTGTATACCTTTTTTGTCTGCAAGATTAATGGAAATTCTGAAGAAAAATCTAAGTCACACTTCAAATAGTAAATTTCATTCTCATAAGATTGCATGCTCAAAATCCATTCAACTGTGTGAATATATTACACATGTTCTAGGCTTATAGTAAGTTCGGATATTTCTTTATATATTATTACCAGCAACCTAGAAGATATTTATTCTTTGGTTTCACCCTTATTTATTTTAATACATGGTTAAAAAAACAACCATAATAATAGTACATGATCCTTCTTGTTCTTGTATTGTGGTATAAAACACAACACTAAACCTAAACTATTGGTTCCCACCAAAAGAAGAAGAAATTAATAAAGCGCCTCTACAAAAAAAAAAAAAAAAAAGTAATCAAATTTGACCAAGTGCAAATTATTGTACTCTAATAACTAAAACATACGGATTTTCGAATGATAATTACAATTATGAATCATGGTTTATTTAACAACGTGTTAACTATTTAATCTATACTTGTAACCCTCAAAGTAGAATGATTTGGCAACCCCTTGTAAATTTTTAGTGACTCCTATTGTGGGTCAGAATCACTGGGTTGGGAAGCACTGCTTTAAATGATATATCTTCAAGCCCCTTTTAAACTAGTTAAGCATCTCCAACAGCAGTGAACAAGACAAAGCTGTGTTATTCTTTAATTACTACTGCCTATGTCTAGAAGGAATACTAATTTATTGTGTGCAAGCAGCCAGCGCAGCAGAATTTGAGCAAAATCTCCCAGCAGAATCACTAAGACGGAAGTCAAGACTGGTTAAAGGTTACTAATCAAGAGAGGCAGAAAGGATAAGTGAGTGACAAACACACTAATGTTTAAAAATGCTTTGTTTAGTGGGTTCAACCCGAGCAATTAATCCCGAGCCCTCTCCAATATGCCAGGATGCCACATTTACCGCCTTAATGTTATGCCAATGATGTCATTTAAAATGCATGTTCATGTTTAGTCTCTAAATTAAGAGCTCATTTGCACTCCCAACAATCCAGAGAGATTCATTATTACACAATTACAAAAATTAATACTGGCTCAAGACATCAAATTTTACTCTCTTGTACACCCTCCCCTATTTATATTATGAATGTGAAAATAATTTATGTGGACAATCAGCATTTGCAGCCACTGTATTGAGGAGGTTGTCAGATTGGCCAAAGCTATTATGTTATCTCTTGTTCTGCGGCTACCATATGATCGCGTTCGGCGAATAAAATAATTAATGTGCCAGAAACATGACTGTATGCAATTAGAGTCTGCGTAGTATTGTAGGAATGCAAAGGATGTATAAAAAAAGAGAGAGAGAGAGAGAGAGAGAGAGATAGAAGAGAGAGAGGAGTGGTTATGGGACATAGAAGATGATCGTGATGTGAATGGAAAATACAAATGCCTTAGAAATAACTGGGAAAAAATATGAAGTTAAGCACCAGCAACAAACAACGGATCTCACGCGTCTCTAAATGATTCATGACCAAAATATCAACTCCAGCATTGAGGAAGTCAATGTTTTGTCCTGAAGAGGTTGTAGAATTATTCATGAGGCATCGGCTTTGTAAATAGATCCTGTTGATTAAAATGGAGGACGTTGGGGGGATGGCGACCACTGCAACTCATGAATCTCAGGAGAGAGAGAGAGATGAGAGCAGAGAGAGAGAGAGAGAAGAGAGGAGAGGGAGAGAGAGAGAGAGAGGAGAGAGAGAGGAGAGCTACATGAAGGCAAAATACGTCAGCTTCTTTAATCATGTTCTGCACCTACTTCCAACTTCCTCTTTCATTCCATACATCCCGCTGAGACGATTGCCATTGCCACTGGTCATCGTCACACTTGGCTTTATGAATCTGGAATTAGCCTGTGTACTTTTATGAAATTAAATGGCTTATGCCTTTACAGACAAAACATGGTTGAGAGGTTAAGAGGCATTTTTAAGAGAAATGGAAATCGCCATTTTTTTTTTTTTTTTTACTTTTCAGCTCGTTTCTGCTGATATTAAAAAGTCACTGTGAATTGATGTCAAGTCTAGTCAAGTCACCCTTTATTTATATAGCGCTTTAAACAAAAAGACTGCGTCAAAGGCAAACTGAACAACATTAATTAGGAAAAACAGTGTGTCAATAATGCAAAATGAGGCAGTTCATCATCATTGAATTCAGTGATGTCCATCATCTCAGTTCAGTTTCAAAATAGTATCTGGGCAATAATTTGCAAATCAAGTCACGCGATATCACTGTAAATGAAGTGTCCCCAACTAAGGCAAGCCAGAGGCAACAGCGGCAAGGAACCTTAAAAACTCCATCGGTGACAGAATGGAGAAAAATACCTTGGGAGAAACCAGGCTCAGTTGGGGGGCCAGTTCTCCTCTGACCAGATGAAACCAGCAGTTCAATTCCAGGCTGCAGCAAAAGTCAGTGGGTGCAGAAGAAATCATCTGTTTCCTGTGGTCTCGTCCCGGTGAGTCATCTGAGACAAGGTCATTACAGGGGTTCTGTCTCTGGGGCTCTAGTTGTCCTGGTCTCCGCTGTCTTTCAAGGGCTGTAGAGGTCCTTTCTAGGTGCTGATCCACCATCTGGGCTGGATGGAATAGTATGGATCTGGGTGACTGCAGTGATCCTCTGACTTGGGATACAGACTGGATCTGTGGCTACGGTGACCTCGGAATAAGAGAGAAAACAGACTAATATTAGCGTAGATGCAATTCTTCTAATGATGTAGCAAGTAACATCAGGTGTTATGGGAAGTGTTCCCGGTTCCGGTTTACCTAATTAATACAAGCCTAAATGCAATTATGTCTGCAAAATGATGTCTGCAAACTTTTTACTTCCGTAATGTCACAAATTGCAAACAGGAGTGAAACAAGATGTTAAACAAGATATAAAGTAAATGTGAGTTTGCTAAAACAAACCCTATGGCTAACTTTATCGATTTATTATATTGCATGTGTGTGCATGGTTTAAAAGTTTGGGGTCTGTAAGATTTTTAAGAAATTACTACTTTTAGGATGGATAAGTGATTAAAAATAAAGATTTATAAAGTTACAAAATGTTACTAAAGGCAGCTGAAGTTCATTTTAAAATAGAAAATTGTAATTTTAATAAGTAATTGTATTAATATTTCATTATATCACTGCTACTGATTAAATGAATGCATTGGTGAGCATATTATATTCACAGCTCCACTACAAAAGTAAACAGGGTCATATATTATTTCAAGCTGACTTTCAGCTTTAATTGGTACTGTAATTCCAAAAACCCCCAAACTCTTAAAAATCAACTCAAAAGATTTTTTGGGAAGGTTATTTTTTTATTCACCTTTATTGTTGTGGTGCCATCAGCCAAACAGTGTTGTCAGGATGTCATTTTCCTGTGGCTCTAGAGTGACTCAGTTGGCATTTATGGCTAAAGTTATTAGCGCAAAACCATTTTTTATGCAGAACTGAAAGCCCATGAACAAAGATGGCAGAATCCCTTATATCCAGGTGATCATGCACCAGCTGAGCAAATGCTGACATGACACATTCTCCAGGTATTATTCTGATAGCTCCACAGTGTTTTTAACTGAATTTCCAAATTAACAAAGGCTTATTTACTGTAGTCTCTGCACATTAACCTGACACGTGAAAAATTACCTAAAGGTTGAGTTAGGTCAGTATTTCCACATTCTACCAGCAGGAGGCAGTGTTATGACATCCTTCAGCACAACCTTTGAAGTGTGAACAGTTTTTTTTACTCTCAGCTGTTTCATCATGTTCCTTCCTTCTTTTCAAACATCTGCACTTCTAATTCTACTCGTCAAGTATGCGTGTCAGATAAACCATGATAGATGTACTGTACTAGACCCACAGCTAAGGTCACAAAATACTTTTAAGCAGCAACAGCAGCGCATTGTGGAAGTAGATATTAATGCAACTGTATTTACATATCTCATATATTAATGCACTGTGATGGTAAATTCTTGCAGGTAGTCTCATTAGTGTCTACTTTAATCCAGACGTATCATGGAAATGTTAGCGTAACTAAAGAGAGCAGGTAGTGTGAAACTCTCTGTTTCCTCAGCTGTCTGTCACTCTCTAGACATTCTCTCCTTCATTCTTGTACCTTTCTGCACAGTCCATTTACTGTGGGTTTGCAATGCACCTGGTGTTTATTTCCCTCTCCTCTTTCCTTCAGATTCAGTGTTTTCCCCTGAACTGGGGGTGTTCACATTTGGTAGCTTTGGTTCGATTTAAACGAACTGTGGTGCGAGTTCTCTGTTAGTGCGGTTCATTTGAATAAGTGTGAAGACTGCCATCCATTCCTTTGCGCGACATGTGGGTCCAAGACCTCTTGTTTGACTAAGGATGTGTTCACACTTGTAGTTCAGTTCTATTGATGGTTTTGGTCTGGACTTAGTTCACTTAGCATTCACACTGTCATATTTTACATCAAACCAAAAAGATGCTAAACAAAAGGCATAAGGATACGGTCACAACATGACTGGACAACTTTTCTGATGTATAATTGGTGACCTTTCTGAACATCCAAAATAATGCTGTGTGCTGGGCTAAATGCACTCATTGGATATCTGTACATGTGGTGGTATTTTTACCAGCTGAAGAGCTTATAAAATGCATAAAGGAGTCAAAACAGTTTCAGGAATTCCTCAATTGCACACATGGAGATCTGACACCTGTATCAAAGTGGATAAAAACAGGACATGATGTCACAAGATGTGACCATTAAAAGGACAGAATTCTCAAGCATACCTGGTTCTTCACTTGGCTGTTACAGTTCGGGATTAGCAGATCTCTTTGAGCACTATGGAGAAATTCCTGCTGGTGTTTAGACTCCTTAACGTATCTGGCATTTGGCAAACATTCCACCATGTGTATACACCACAAGTGCATTCAGTGCAAACCGCAGTTTTGGATGTCCAATCAGGTTGTGTCTGTATTCTTAAGCCTTTTGTTTTGTATCTTTAGATTCAATGTTAAAAATGACTATCATTTTCCTTTTTAGTTCGAACCAAAAGAACGAACTACAAGTTTAAACACTTCCTTATTCCTTGCTCTCTTTTGATTGGTTGATTGCCAGTTACTGTATATTTGCCAAGTAATGATGACTGACAGCTGCTGACATCCATGATATAATATGATGACATCTGTCTGTCTGTCTGTCTGTCATAAAGTCTGGGTCATAAATGTGTTTGACTCTCATGTGTAAATCACGTGGAGAAAGTGAATCTGTTAGCATTCCCTGCTCATCACAACTGTAGTAACACGATTAACTTGTGCAGTCTTTATTTATTTATTTATTCTTTATTCAGTTATACACTTTTGATCTAATAACCTAAAAAAAAAAACTGAAGCAGTTATCTACCAGCAGGGGGAAAACCCTGGTGGTTTGCCTCATAGAATTTAAATATGGCCATTTATAGGGTATGGATTTCAGTCACATGGCCAGATATCAGCCTTAGTTATCATGCATGACTGTATTTTCATTCGCAAAGGGCAATCTATCATAGAACGACAGGAGATTGACAGAATACAACTTTTCTGTGCTGAAAGCCGCAGTTGAGTTCCCAGCACAGAGAAGAGAATGATACCAAACCCTTAAAATTGAAATACTTAAAAAGTAGAACTGCATCTTGAATGTTAAAATATAATTCAATAATAGCACCAAACAGAAAATGAATGTGTAATATTGACCTGGAGTTATTCCAACACTGTTGCAATGTTATCTAGAATTGTAATTAAAAACTGTTACTCTTTCCCAGTTTAACTGGGACTTCTTCATAAAATACGAACACTACAGAAGAAATTTTCTGCACTCATTGTACATAAAGCCTAAATTACCTAATTCAATGGGAATGATTTACACATAATTTCTTCTGCTAAACATTTTAACGCAATACAACTGAAAATGTAAGTTTACATCTTTAAATTCAGATGCCTTAAAATTACAACCTGCAGTGATGAGTTTATTATGCGTTTCGACCACTTTGAATTTAATTACAGATGTAGGAAATTGTGAAACTTGAGTAGAAATTGTGACAAATTAAATGGATGCAGACAAAAATGTTTTGTTTTGTGAGTAATATCCAGGATTCAGGATGATACAGAGTCATATCGTGGCTCACAAACATACCCTTAGATGAAAATAAAATGAACACATACGCATTTATTATGTCTGCTGTATGAAGACCGATGAGCATGTTTATATGCAAAGCAGTTTGTTCAATAAGTTTTGGTTATGCTGCAGGATCGCACAGAGTAAAATTAGTTTACCAAGTTCACAGGCTGTGGAACAGCACCAAGAATGATGTAGGACGTACAGAGTGCTGCTTCTCTTCACACTGTTCAAGGTTATCACACATCACAGTAAAATTCTCACATTCTCAATCAGAGTGAATCCCCTTGAAATAGACCTGGACCATTCTTACACCAAGCTAACAGTGCCAGACCTGGATCACACACACAAGACATCTGCTGCCACTTAGAGGGACAGTACTCCTAGAACTTGACATGAAACCAGAGAACACAACCTTCAGGAACAGAACGTCAAGGTGAAATGTGAATAGTAAGTATGTGAACAGTGTTTTAATTCCATAATATGCCACATTTATGAGTAAAACAGAGCATTTAATAAGATAAATGTAGGCAGGGCTTATCAGATGCTGAAAAGTGGCCATTAGATATGACAATGGAGCCAGACTGAATGAGAGTTTGCTTAAAATAATGAATGACTTGTGGTTGGTTAATATTATTAAATAAATCATTAGTTGATAGGTAATCTAAGTTTCAAAATGGTGTAATGTTTAAATATTTAAATTGCATATTTATATTTTAAAATTAGTCTGAACTAAGATGATTTTTATGAACAAATATAAATAAATATTTTTTATTTTATTTTAAAATTAGTCTGCCCTATGATGACTTTAATAAATAAATAAATATATAAATAAATATTATTTTAAAAGTTTGAAGTCGCTAAACTTTTTTTACGTCTTAAGTTCCCCATTGTTGGCAAGGCTGCATTTATTTAATCAAAAATAAAGTCAAAACTATAATATTCAAATACTATTACAATTTAAAACAGCTGTTTTCTATTTTTATATATATTTTTAAATGCATTTTATTCCTGTGATGGCAAAGCTGAATTTTCAGCATCATTAGTCTCATTGTCACATGATCCTTCAGAAATGTTTCTAATATGCTTATTTGGCGCTCAAGAAATATTTCTTATGAATGCTGTAAACATTTGTGCTGCTAAATATTTTTGTGGAAATTGGGATCATTTTTTCAGGATTTTTCAATGAACATTATGTTTAAGTTTAAAAAACAACATTAATTTTAAATTAAATAACCTTCTAGAATAATCTTCTGTATTGTTTAAGTTCTTTACTGTCACTTTTAATCATTTTATACATCCTTGTCGAATCAAAGTATTAATAAATAATAATAAAAAAAGTAGTATAGATAGACATATGTGATCTTTGAAAATTGACAAAAAAAAAAACAAAAAAAAAACCAATCATTACAAACTATAATATTGCTACTGGGACTATAATTCTTTTAAGGATACACGCAGGAAGCTTCATACTTTCCTCTGTCCTTCTCTCTATTTTTCAACTGTAAAATCGACTAATGGCTCTAGCAGTTGTGTCTGCACAGGATGGCTGTTGAAACACCTTAATTGTTACAATAACAAGAAACCTGAGGACAGTGGGGAAATCCACCATGTTGAAAACCGAGCTCGGTTCAGTCGCTCGTATCGGCATTGCCAACCGCTTGAGGAAAGCTAAGGCTCGTTTGAAGACTATTCATGCTTTTTTTGTATTACAGCTTCAACACAAATAATAAAAAACTGACATGTTATGTCGGAACAGGCAGAGCCGGAGGAAGTCCTATGTCTTGACTGCTAATTGCTGCAGAGGATTGTCAGTGAGGTCTGTATGATCATTATTGGTTCTTTGGGCTGAAGGCTGTGTACTGCTCCTGTGGGCCGGGGCATTCCGTCCTCTTGCTTTGTTTTTGTTGAGCCAATTAGCGAGCGTGATAACATCTGGTGCAAGAGGACAATGCGACTCCGTTCACATCCCCTAAGTGAGTGTCTCTCCCTGAAGCGCCGACGGCTTGAGCAGGCATGCTGGGAAACTGGAGAAGGAATAGCATATGGCCCCAGCTAGTTTGATACAGCTGAATGACTTTCTCTTTTGCTCGCACACTCTCGCTCGCTCTCCAATTCTCTCGCTCACACTCTTTACCTCTTTCTATCTCTGAACGCGCACACACACACTTCACAGAAACGCACACAGCCTGACTAAACAGGATTACTGGGAGATTTGAGAGGGGCATGAAGAGATGATTGAGGACAGCAAAGATCAGATTGAAATGCTATTTAGTTTTACGAATGCGGGAGGACATGGAAGTTTTAACGGAACCAAATGCACGGTGAGCTCTCAGTGAGGATGGAAAGAAAACAGGTTGAGAAACATGTTTCTTTGGATGCTTGTCTCTGCCACGGGATGAAAAAAAAATGTAATTGTGACCCCCTCCCCACAGTTCTGAGTTTATATCTCACAATTCAGAATTGTGAAAAAGAAAGACAGAATTATGAGATATGAACTCACAATTACGAGATATAAACTCATTATTATGAGATATACTGTATATATCGCATAACGGTTGGCAAATATTGCTGAATTGTCTCGTCATGTTTAGCTGTTTACACCTTACCTCAGCTCAGCGTCTGTGAACAGTAAATCCCACCTTCTACATTTTGATTGGCTATTTCAAACATTTTGACATTGACGAGCACTGAGCAGCTGCACTGAGCCAGAACACGCCCGCTAGCTGCTGGAAGGATATACGTACATTTACTACAATTCATTTTTTTACATACATTTACTCTATGGGCCAGCCCACATTGTACAGCGGCCCACTGGGAAACTCCTTGTGCTCCAGATGGCCAGTCCGCCACTGGTTGAATGAATATTTTCAGTGACTTACTTATAAAGACTTGTCAACTGTTGCCACCGACTGGTGTTTGAATGTCCGTTAGGAAATTTTCACATTGCAAATGGATACAAGCAGTGCAGTGCTGTTGGATTGAATATCAACCAATCAAATTTGAGTACTGCTGTTGGCCCTGTAATGATATACACTGAAAAAAGTGTTTCATTCATCCAATTAAATTATTATTTTTTTTAATTGGATGAATGAAACACTTTTGTCAGTGTATATATGATGTTTTTTGTTTATTGATTTTTTGGAAACCTCAACTATTATATGAAAATTGTAGTGGTCAGTGCTTCATTAACTGGCATATCATTGTAGATTCTTAAAAAAAAAAAAGAACTTGAAAAAATACAGATGCATGATATATATGGCAATGGCAAGAATTGACTCATGGCAAACCAGACTTTAATTTGCATTGAGCGCCTGCGCTGAATTAAAACGAGCGGGTATGAATTTGAAATATGAGTGACTCTGCTCGGTTATTTATGTAATTATAGCAGAGAGAGGCTTTGCCCTGATTAGACTTCAGGCTCTCTTCCCTACAAACTCGCTGTCTGTCTTTTCTCTGTTATCAAATTTGTCGGAGCAGAGTGGCGTTAAACATGCGCAGCTAGCTGGGTAATTTGATCAGATCGGTAATTTAGGAATCAATCACAAATTGGATGAAAAAGGTAAACCGTTACCCATGTGACGTGACCGCTGTCGATGTGCTAATTCGGTCACTCACGGCTGAGTGAACAAATCGTTCTTTAAACGACACTGCACAAGCTGCAAACTGTTAAAGAGCCATACTGAGGTATCCGATGGGATTCTTCTGGAGTCTATGTGCTGAATACTAGGCCTACACTACTAATCAAAAGTTTGGACACACTTGAGTGAATTCATGTTTCTTATAATGTTACAAACCTCATGCATAAATGTTTTACATTCACAAATATAAATTGCAGCTAAATGAAAAAAAAAATAGCTATGCTAAAAATAATAGGAAAATTAATAATTAAAACAATCATTTAAAATAATAGTTTGGTTTAATTATCAACAAATAATTAACCTAAATAATTCAATGTAATTTTAAAAACTTTTTGAGGGGTTAAATAGAGGAGTTTTGCTGGGTTGATGTATTTCCTGTTGAAATAGGAAGTTTGGGTGGGACATACTGAAGGCTAGTTATTTTTTTCATAAATAGCCAATAAGTTTTAGTTACATAACATATATGAACCATGATTGGATATTTTGTAGTATTAGGGGGTGGGAGATTCTCATTATAGGGAGCATTTCAAATCTATCATAACTTGCGTGTATAATGAGAACATTTTTAGGAGAAAATTATCATATAGATGGCTTCAGAGCTAATAAGAATGAACTAAAATCCACAAAACTTCAAAAAAACTAAAAGATAGTTTTTTGAAAAGATCGTTATGAGCTATTTAACATTTTTTGGTCATTGCATACTTCCCAATCCTTACATTTGTGTTATATTATCATTTTGATGACTTCGATATTATTCTAAAATATGTAAAATTATAATATATGTATAATGTGTAAAATAAAGATTGAATATGTGTGGCCAAATATTTGACTATTCTCAGTTCTGAAGCACTGAGGCAGTAATATCATGCATTTCAGATTCATAATATAATCTCCCAGACGCTCATATTCTGAAATTTCTTCCATGTATTGCCATACCTCACTAATGCCTCATGGGATTGTCAGCCATTTGTTATATCCTAGATTTCACACTGACTACTGGGCTTTCCACAGGAAATGATCCAGCAGTGCAATGAAAAGACATGAATAGCATAGTTTAAAAGCTAATTAGGCTGCATAACACTCGCTAATTTGTAGGTAATGTAAAGAAAAGATAATGATGGTTCATAAGAACACTTCCTCAACTGTACAGCTAAAATGCAGAATCTCTGCAGGGTGGATGAAGGTCACATTCTCTTCCCACTGTTCACAAACCTACACCGCGCGATCGCTTCTTTACCTCTGCTAAATGCTAAAAGAAAATTGTGCACTTGACTTCGGCAGGCTGTCTGACCATATGGCCGCATTCATCATGTATCAGCGCTCATTAAAAGAGCCATCATTAGGCACCGGTGCTCGGCTGGGCGCAACTGTCCACACCTGACAACCCCCCTGATTCTCTCACCTGAAATCTGCTGCATTACCAGTCTGCTGTTCAGTCAGGTCACACTGGGCCTACTGCATAACCAACCATACAGACACACACACACACAGTCACCCTGAACTGGGATCAGTTGCTGCACTAAGTGCTCGGATAACAGCTAAATTAGCATCACATTCAGGGTAAAACCGCCAGTGCAGCATAACGTGAGATAATAATGGTTGGTACCCAAAGTTGGGAGGTATAATGATCTAGGAATGATCACCATTGTGCCCTTGACACTTAACCTCTGGTTTCTCCTATAATTTGTGTACTGTAAGATTTTTTTCACATAACAGTAAAGTTTTAAACTAAAAGCGGAGTTGTTAGGTATTCATTGCTGGGTATTCTGTTTGGTTGATAGTAGAGCTACACAATTACCCAAAACAAATTATATAGCATGTTTAACCAATATAGAGACATCAGAGCCAGCGGCAAATTCCTGAAGATCTGGCTGAGGTGAGGCTGCTCTCGGCAGGTTCAGGAGCACTGAATGGCTGCTGACGCCAAATTTTCAAATCGATGTTATCTTTAAGATTTATTAGATTAATATTGGTTTTACTACTAATTAAACCCTAAAAAAACAATCAAACAAAAAAAAACAACATGGTTACTATGTTTAAAGCATTCTAACCACAAATTAGCCATGGTTTTGCTACACTAACCATAGTTTAACCATGGTATTTGTAGTAAAACTGTGATTATAAAAACGGTAATCAATATGCCAAAAAACCATGGTTACTACACTTTTACTACAATACTACCATGGTTAATTTTCATAAGGGAATTAACAAATTGCACATTTAAAATCTAAATAAATACATTATTGCCTAAAAAGCTCTTAAAACAACATTCTGTGAGACAAAAACAATATTATTTTTAGATTTTAGTGGATTTGGGCATCCGCCATGACACTTGCTGTGAGAAATACGGTAAGCGGAGTGATACAAACGGTGAAAAGGTTGGAGGAGCTCTGTCATCAGTGTAATATTGCACTCTTATCAGCCAACAAGATTCGCGAATCAGAAAGAACTGTGTGTGTGTGTATACTATATATATATATATATATATATATATATATATATATATATATATATATATATATATATATATATATATATATATATATATATATATATATACTGTAAAATATAGTGAAACTGCATTCAAACATATTGACAGCGCTGAGTTGTTTGGAACTATTGAGAGCTCCATGAACCATGTGACTGTGTGGCGGCGAGATCAAACCATGTCGCAGCTCTGTTGCTAGGTATTCTGGTTGGTTGTTAGGGCATTGCTAGGAGGGAGCTTACTGTCCCAAACCAGATCTTCCTGTCTAAAACTGTGCTTGGAGAATAATGGCTCCAGTGTCTCATCAAAATGAATGGCTAACATATCATACAGTAGGAAATAGTATATATAAGCCACGGATTATGATTCACTACAGACAGTGTCTTTTTTTAGCCAAGTTGCGTCTTGTACATGAAACGTATTTTCCTCGGTCACCTGACGCGGTCCCAGAGAGAGAGATGCAACATTGTGGCCAAACCTAAAGTTAATCTCAAGAATGTATCACATGTCACAGCTCTGCTTGTTTAGTCTCGTCCATCTCCAGCCCACATTGTTGAACTTGTGCAGTTCTCTGCATCCCACACACCCCTCAAGAGCCTCAGACGGAGAGCGAGCGCTAACATACGGCACATTAAATGTCTTCAGCATCAGAGCCTTGTCCCAGATGGCTGCTGGAGTATTGTTTGATTTTCCTTGTCATCAGAATGTTAACACGCATCAGTCTCACCCAACTCTTGGCATCGAATGAAGCTTAAAAGTGGATTTTCCCATCCATATAGCAAACCATTATAACAGACTGACAGTGTGTGGTGTTTATAGTTCTCTCTCAGTTTTTTTCGTGTTTTTCAAGTCTCTTATGCTCACTAAGGCTCTACTTAAAAGTAAAAACAGTAATATTGTGAAATATTATTACCATTTAAAATAACAGTTTTCTATTTTTATATATTTTTAAATTTGATTAATTCCTGTGATGGCAAACCTGAATTGTCAGCAGCCATTATTTCAGAAATCATTCTAATATGCTGATTTGATATATATATATATATATATATATATATGAATTATGGTAACACTTTAGTATAGTGAACAATTAACTAGTTGCTTATTAGCATGCCTATTTTTAAATATTGGCTGTTTATTAGTACTTATATGTTATATTATATATTATAGTATAGTAATATATTATATTTTATATTACTTACATATTCTGCATGTTCAACATCCCTAATCCTGCCAAATACCTAAACTTAACAACTACCTTATAACTATTCATAAGCAGCAAATGAAAAGTTTACTGAGGCAAAAGTTGTAGATAATGGTTTGTTAATGGTGAGAATTGGGCCTTAAAATAAAGTGTGACTGAAATTACGCATCTCTTGCGCTCTCTCTCTCTAGTGGACCGAAAAATGACCTGTCTGTCTGTATGTCTATTTGGTTAACATATGTAGCGGAGAACCTTCAAATGATCTGTCTACCATGTCTAGACCCTGAAGGTGTGTAGACAACACTTCATTATTCATCTCGAGCAAGCTCTCTGTAGGTGCATAAGCAGTATTCACAAAGTGCTAGCAATAGCCCTTCATACATGCAATGCATTATTCTTATAATAAGCTTACTGCAGTGAGTCGCCATAACAACAAAGTGGTGCGAAATGCAAATGTTGTGATCGAAGAGAGTCCAGTTATCCCTCATGTTTTTCCATAAATTACCAACAAAGCATCAGCACCCTTAAGTAAGTTCATTAATCAAGCACTCACTAATCAGCTACGAGAAGTAATGAGGTAAATTAAGCAAAACATGCAGAGCGGTTGGGATTTTCTCCAAAGCAGCTTGAGAATCAGTGATAAAACACTGAACAGCTTATTATAAACGTCTTCAGATTCTTCAACAAAGCTCTTCCCCATCCTGAACCTCTCAGACTACAATGACGTGGTGTGTTATTTTACGACATGAGCTAATTGTCTCAGGGATTTGTCTTGGCAGAACCTTCAGGTTTGTGATTGAGCTGAGGGCCCTGGTATTCTTTAATGAAGACTTATGAGGGAAACGATAGCTGTTGGCTGCCGAGAGGAGGTAGATTTTGGGCTGGAGCCTGAAGCCAAGACTGGTCTGTGTCTGCCCGGAGTGTGCTGTTTTCTGGCAGCATCCATACAACAGAACTCCAGACATGTGTTGTTATCTGTCGAGGAGAAGTATTTAATGAAGATCTGTACAATAATGCGGTAATGCTCTGATCAAATCTCAGCTGCAGCATATCTGAGTATCATCAAGTAAGTATCTGCAGAAAATAAAAATGCTTAGGATTATGGGCTATTTTCCAAATGTAATTTCAACTTCTACCAAGGTAATTTTAGAACGCAATGTGCATTTTAACGAGACAGACTTGTGCAGTCATGGGCAGAACTACTGTAGGATTACACCTAAATGATATTAAAAGAATAATTCACCCAAAAATGAAAATATGCTAAAAATTTAGACAGTGCAGACAAATGTAGACAATGCTATCAGAATGAGAGTTCAAACAGCTGATAAAAACATCTCAATAATCCACACAACACAAGTTTATATCCATTAAGACGTTTTAATTGGGAAAATTATCCATAATCCAGTTCATAATCCATAATAGTGCTTACTCCACAGTTGTCATCTCACATCAAAATACTGAGATATTTTTTTAGAACTATTTTCACTGTTAAACAGTTTTAGTGCTTTAACTTTAACATATTTCTCTCTTGATTCAGACAAGTTTTTCACTGGTAAAGGCATGGGTGACATTAAAAACGACCTAATGATGGTTTCTGTGATGTTTTTATCAGCTGTTTGAACTCTCATTCTGATGGCACCCATTCACTGCAGAGGTGAGCAATTGTGAGCAAGTGACATAATGGAATAAAAAAACAAAATGCTACATTCCAATCAAGATCAGAGAGAGACAACTAAGTTGCGATAGAACTGCAAACATGCCAACCTACTATTACTATTACTGTTATGTTAACAGTAGTTGGCTATAAATAGACTAGACAGACTGATGGCATTTTATATTCATTTTGGAAATGATGGGTGCCTGTTGAAGGTAATACTGATCTTTCAGTTTGTGTTTGTAAGATCCACCACGTTTTCTCACAAAGCTGTCATGATTTAACCCAGATGAGTGCAAATGATTGTAGAACCTGATAGGCTTAAATTTTCATGCACACGTGTATGAACAAACACAAACACAAACACAAACACACACCTTGACAGGCACGCAGCAGGAGACTTCTCCAAAAGTTCATTGCCACACAATATCTTTGAGAAATGAAACCCCGACAAAATTCTCTCTCTCTCTCTCCCCTTTATAATACATCACTTTATGCTGAATGACACTCCACATTCTTTTAAAATAGAACCCAAGAATGCATGAAGCAGTTTAAATTAAACCTGGCAATAACTCATAACCACTGAAATGCACGGCTGATTCATATCATACATTTTAAAGGATTTTGAGCTCTTTGGGGATTTAAAAATGTTTGGTAAGTCAACAAGAAATCTTGATAATGAGCAGCCAAAAATACACTCATTAAATTAACATATACAAATGATTCTTTCTTAAGTAATTCTGAGGGTGTGTATAAAAATTAAATAGGAATAGTTGACCCCAAAATGAAAATTTACCGAAAACTGACTCACCCCCCAGGCTGTCCAAGATGTAGATGAGTTTGTTTCTTCATCAGAATGGATTTGGAGAAATTTAGCATTACATCACTTGCTCACCAATGGATCCCAATGAATGGGTGCCGTCAGAATGAGAGTCCAAACAGGTGACAAAAAAACATCATAATAATCCACACGACTCCAGTCCATAAATTAACATCTTGTGAAGTGAAAAGCTGCATGTCTGTAATAAACAAAATCCCACTAAATACATTACAGAATTATATTGTTTAAATATATACAGAGTATATATGTTTTAAACTGCAACTACAGTAGAACAATGTTTTATGGCATTGTGGGAGATTCAGTATTTTTTTTCTTTTTTTCTTGAGAGTGCTGTAGTCTGTAATTAAGACTTCAAAGACAGATGTGGGCAAGACATAGACCACATGGTGGCAAATCAGACAGGAATTGTGGTGAAGCATCTTTTAGAGGGAGTGATCTTTCAAGTGACAGTATGATCGGAGAGAAAGTATAGAGAGATAAATGGAAGGGGACTCCCAAGACCAAAGCTGTGATTGGGACAAATTAGTTTGGATTCTGAGGACCAGCTGCAGGGGTCTTTTTCACACTCACGCGCGCGCGCACACACACACACACACACGGAACAAAATTGCTGAGAGCTGCTGCTGCTGAAAAGGCAAGCGGAGCAGGAAGCTGGTCTATGAGGCGAGAGATTGTGGCAGAGATTGTGTATTATTCAGGTTTTGATTGTGACATCTGCAGCGATGGTGACTTAATCTTTGCTGCTCTTCGCTTCAGAATCGCTGGCTGCTCAACGCCTTTTCAAAGTTTAGATCCCATTTGAAGAGAAAAAATGTGACAGCTGTTCACCCCCCTTCCTTTCCCATGGAGAGTCTGTTGCACGATGGAACGAAACAGAGGTAAGGAGGAGAGATGGAGAGTAAATCTAATTAACTTACTCCTGATCGCTCATTGTGTTACACTTAGGGGAGACACCTGCTTCGCATTTGCAAAGTATGTTTTGTCTTTCACCCCTCTGCTCTTTTTTTAACCTCTTTACTTTTTCTCATGCTTCCCTCTGGCCTGACTTCTCACTCTTGTGAACCTCTCTCTCTTACGGTTTTCTCTATGGCCTTCCAGTGCTTAGATGTGGAAAGTGTAAGTGTGAGAAAATGAATCTTAATGAGAATTTCATTTTGTGCTCCTTGACGACTGTGCATTAATTACGGGGCATTTTCTGTAACATCAACGTCCACCTTTGGGAAATTCGAACTTATTCATTCAGCTGCAGCATACCATTATTCTCTGTTCTCTGCCTCTTATGAAAAAGGATGTGCAGGGGCCAACAAGTTCTAGAGCTCCGCCATCCTCAATGAAATTAATTACCGCTGCTCATGGGCATGGAATCCAATTTACATTTTCACATAACTTATATCATTAAGTTTTCTTCCCAGCTTGCCGTCGTGTCATTGCACAAATATCTATTATGAAAGAGCTGTTGTGCAAATTAATGGAGAAAATGAAGAAACCCAGAGGACACAGCGCTTTCCCTATAGGATACTGTGTGGGAGGTGCACTAAGTGTTACATTTAAAACATGTTATCTGTAAGAAATAATGCACATTCAGATGTTCAGTTTTGATACCTAATAAATAAATATGTGGAGAGTTTAAATTATTTTAGAATCATACCTGTATTTTAAAACTTCCAATGTACAAAACAATCCAAAGACAAACTGAATTAATACTAAAGTCTTCCTCAATATTGTATCTGTTGAGTTTATACCTGTATCTTACAGATAGTGGGTGTGTACTGTATGTTACAAACCACATCAAAGTAGTGAAAGGTTGTATCCGAAATCCAAAATATTCCCTACATTACTCCACTAGTAGTCCACTAAATAAGTGAATGCAAATAACCGAGAATAAGTGAAAATAAGTGAACGCACCGGACACTGAGTGCACTGGTAGTGCAGTAGACGCAGAAATTCATTTGACGCGAATCCCTGCATCCCAGTATATTCATCCTAAATAGTACATGATCTTAGATCAACTGTGTCGCTGTGCGAAAAGTCCCTGGATGAACCACTATTTTCAGAAGGTTTTGAAGTATGGAACCGCAAACACTCTAACAGCTGATATTGCCCACAATCCACTACTCTTTGGAGGAGGATTCAGTTTAGAACTACAAACACAAATACATTTAAAAAAAAAAAAACTACAAACATGGCAGATGTTAGTGAGACAGGCAGTTAGCCGAGTTGGTGTTATGTTACTAATTATCAATTATCCAACCTGCTAAAAAAAATTTTTTATGTGATCTGTGTTATATTTCATCTGCAACAACATTGTGAACTTATATAAAGATGTCAACAGTGAAACAAAATACATTAGGCCATTAACTGTTAAATGCATCATACAAAAATAAATAAATAAATAAATAAATAATAATAAAAAACCTGGTTCTTTGCATGAAAGACCCACGACTGGCAGATCCACTTGCTACTTCTTTTCTCTCCAAAATGGTGTTGTTTAAGTAGAGTAAATTTAATTATGAGGATGCCAGCTGTGATTGACAGGCCAGTTTGCAGTGACAGAATGCATGCAACTACACTTACTGATACACACTCAAAGTATTTTCTTCACAAAAAGAATACATAGTTTTAAGGCATTAAATAAGTAGGTATATTGGGATGCAGAACATGTATTCTGGAGCTGTGGTCCTCAATTCCAGTCCTTGCATAATACCACTCTGCATATGTCTCTCTTACTGATTCAGATAACCAGCTTGTTAAAAGAGAGCTCGATGCATGAACTGTGTTCTGACTGACATGGCACCTACACAGTATTCTTTGTTCTGAAGTGATAAGAGATACATACAAAATGTGCAGAGTGGTGGTATGCAAGAACTGGAATTGAGAACCACTGCTCTACAGGCTAACTGTTGAGTATACAGTAATTGTCCACATGTTATTGAGGTGCATTATGGGACGGAATGAGTGCATTCCATAATTTATAAATATATTATAAATATAACACATGATCTATATATTTTTATAACATTATATAACATTGATGTTTTATATATTTGTCAATTTCACATACCTGAGAGAAACTCAGTGGGATGTTGGCTCTTTTCTTATAGAAAAACATTTATTCAAATCTAATTGTGCTGGGCTCAGTTGCCGTGTAACAGTCATTTTTAAACAGTTTTAAAAGGCCAGTTGCAGGATTTTCTTGGCCACCTACTTTGATAATTGCTTGTTACACAACATATCCACTTTATTTGAAATCACTTCAGTCCAAAAGTGTCTGCAAACATAAATGCATTCAGAGTACAGTTTGTCTCTTTGTGAGCATCTGGAGAACTGGCGGATAAAACGGATGCTTCGCCCTTCCTCTACTCCGATAAAGGACATCAGTGTTTAAGCACTCCATCTCAAGGACTTCATGATGAAGATAACATACTGTTGTTTGTGTTTATTGTCAGTCTAAAAGTGGGCGAAAGCTCTGATGAAAAAGCCTCAGGCGTTCTTTCAAAACACACTAAACAATAAATAAACTCTCTTTATGTCTTTGACAGTGCTATTGTTTCGTATGCCAAAGCTGTGTTAAACTGAAAGATGCTAGAAGTGGAAAACAAGACAAAAAGAATGAAAATGTTTCCTGTTGATTGTCAGCTCATAAGGTCTCTGGTCTAGAAGAGAGTGGTGTCTTAGCCATCTAATTGAGAAAAATTGCAGACCGGCAGCCTTTTCAAAATCACTTAGACATCGGATATAATTGTCAAGTTCATTCTTTCACAAATCTCTCCGGTTCTGTGCACATAAATACAATAGTGCGAGCCGGGCCGTACTTTGAAACCTTGATTGCAATTAACGTAGAGAAGTTGCTGGGGGAGGAGAAGAATCAAATCACTTTTTTTTTTTGTTTATCTCCTTTTGCTAAGAAGCAGTGGGCAGGTTGAAGCGGTTGCCTTAACATGCGGGATGTTTCAGAAGGCTTCCACATCTAAAACAGTGCATACGATTTGAAAACAGGGCTACAGCCAAGGAATCAGGGTTTTGCTGGTTAGCATGACCCCATTTGGTAAATGCTATTACTACACCTTCAGGCTATAAAAGGCATGTTTCTCTACTGACTGACATTCAAAAGTAGCATGTTTTCTGGTGAAATAATATTTTGACAGCAATATGTATATATACATAAATATTTTTTATTTTACAGTGTCAGCAAACAATCCAGAGAGACAACAGTAAGTGATCAAAACAGCAAGTTTATTGACAGGAGGAGCAGCAGGATAAAAGGCAACAGTCCGAGGGTGAGTAATATGGAGAATTAAAAGTTTCAGGTCTCTTAGCTGTAGATAATGGGGAATTGTCTCTTGCAGGTGATCTAGAGGAGCAGTGGAGAACTGGTATTATACAAATATTTTAATATGCATCTGTAAGTAAGAAAAAAATATACGTTATGAAAGAATTCTAAAGAATGTGCTTTAATATATATGAATTTTATATCATGAATCAGTATATATGTGATATTGCAACAATAGTTGAAACTATATATAAAGGTTAGTGTTAGGTTTTTTAAATAAGTCTCTTACTGTAGTATGTAAAGCAAAAGTGTGGAAAGATTTTTTTTTTATTCTTTTATGAATACAAAATCAAAAGAAAAACGTTTATTTGACATGTAAAAGAAATGTCTTTATTGCCAATTTAAATCAATTTAATGTGTCCTTTAACTATTAATTACCTACGTACCTATATTTTTAAAAAATACATTTTGAACTTATTATTATTTTTTGCAATTTTTATTCAATTCTAGGTAATTATCCATTTTGAAATAACAATAATAAAAATAATTTTTGCCTTTTAACTCAGCAAAGATGTCCCTGCCAACATAAAGGCGGCCTTTTTCCGGAAATGATAGAGTTGTTCTACTTCCTGAAGACCTTGTAATCCACTGGCGGCTGAAGACACAACAATGGAATGTTAATAAATAAATAAATAAATACATAATAATAATAATAATAATAATAATAAAATAATAATAATAAATGTGTAATTAAATGCATCTTAATTATACTAAGAAAACAGTTTGCACATAATGTATTCAACTTCATGGATTGTATTTTGATTTTATAACTGCTATATGGTCTATGCTCGATGTGTCCAAAAATGTGGACTATTAGATGTGGAAATATTTCACTCTTCTCTGAAAAATGCACCTGTGGTTTCGGCATTTGGCAGGAGTAGAGCCAGATGCTGTGCCTGCAAATTTATGATGTAGGATGAGTCACGTGGCCCACTTTGAAAAACTCCATCTGTGTCTTTAAAAGCATGAGAAAGCCATGCCACTTCTGTTCTCGTTTCACCGCAAAAGTTCAAGCTTTGTACTGGACTCTGTAGTTCACAAGTTCAGCAGTTATATTTAGGGACTGATTTCAGCGCTGCTTTATCTGCCTGTCTGCCTACGGCTCTTAAACCCAGAGTTTTGTTCCTATTTACATTCCCATATTTCCATGAAGGAGTTTTGATTGGTCACACGTTTACACACATGCTGCTGCTAAGGCCAGCTCTACACATTTCATGTGTTAATAAGAGACAGCGTACAAAGTGGAAAATGTGAACCGTGTCTGGCTGTGACACGTCCCGCCATTACGTCTGAGCTCAGACGCCACTTACCCTCCTTGGCTGTTGCACACCCTGCAAAAAAACAAGCTAGTAAGCAACATGTTGGCCATGATGTTCAGACAAAAATTATCTTCAAAGTTTCTGCAAGAAAATAAGCCTTGGATATAATGGCTTCCTGCTCTCACATCCTTAATCACCTGCTATCCCGCATATAAGTTCGCCTCTGACGTTTCTTCTGATCCAGCTGGCTAATACAAACGTCTTCAGCTTTCCTTTGAGCTCTCATCTCTCCTCCCCCTTCACTCTCCCCTGGGTTTGTGTCACGGTGATGGATTTAACCCAAATAAACTCATTTATCTTTCAATTAGTGCCAGCCCCATAATATGGTGTGGATTATGAAGTAATCCAGGCACTGAGCTCTGTGAGGAGGAGTGGGACCACACCTATTTAAACACTCATCGTGAAAATCGCCCACTGCTGATAACACCAAGCCAACTCTGCACATCATCGTTGATGCTTTCATGGAGTGTTTCCTCTGGCTGATTTAAAATTTGACTATTATCATTATTTTGATTTATTTGCTTGGCTGTGAGTGAGTAATGCGGTCAAGGGGTGGCAGGGTGTGAGTTTCAACTCCAAATGTTCAGGTACTGGGCCGCTGTGCCTGGCTATTAATCCCAGCCATCTGTAGCAGAAAAGGCCAGTGTCACACGTGTGTGGTCTTTCTGGGTTTCATTTTCACTTCTAAATGTTCAAAATAACTGAAATGTAAAGGTTTTCAAAACAAAACATTATTAACAGAGTTCTTTTATGTCGAGTCAGTTTCATGTAAGACTAATACCTGGAGAGAGCTATCTGTTAGTGTTCCCATTTATCTTCATGGCAGTTGTTCGGCTGGTGCACAAGCCCCTGAAAGTATGTGATTAGTGTTGATATTGCTTTTATACACCAGCTCATTGAACAAAAAGTCAATATTGAGAAACCTACATCTACTGCCTCTGCCATCTACATTTTTGCAAAACTCCAAAATGTACAGTTCACTGTGCAGTTGATATTAACAGTAGTGTCTGTGAGTAAAACACTGACGAACTTTTTTGTAATGTATATTATTTTGATATTTACATCACATAATCTGCTCCATATGTCCATATCCAGTGAAACATGAGTCACTATAAAAGAGCTAAGACTGCTGTGATATGTACAAAACCAGCACAATAAAACATTGTCACATTAATCTGAATATGCTTTAAGTGCAACTCACTGGACATTTCATATTAAAAAGTGTTGCGAAATGTGCAAGAAGCACCATAATATCAATATCACTTGCCACAGGCAAGTTTTTTCGAGCCTGGGTTGCTGTTTAAGTCACTTTTTGTGTTATTGTTCTGCAAATGGAAGAAGAAAAAAAGTATTAAAAAACTGGAACAAGATTACTGTAGTCAGAAGAGAGGATCTCTTAGCAGCTGTATTAGAAACATCCCTGCAGTAGTGTTTACTAGTTTTTGTAATTTAATACCAGGATAAAATAACACAAATTACAGTACATTTAAAAAAAGCAAAATATAACAACACTTTGCAAGATTTATAATGCTAATTATTGCATAAATGCCTTAAAACAATCAAAAGTTCCAAACAAAGCTGTAGATGAATTATCCATAGTGCTGCAGTCGCTTTCCTGAATATGTTTTTGAGCAAGTCAGTTTAGTAAATGATTCAATGATTCACTCATAAAAATAGCCACGTTATGTTCCTGAATGAATAGGCTTGTTCGAGTTCATGCATCGCCTCAAAGATCGGCTGCCACCTGACAAAAGCAATGTGTTCTGGTTAGAACATTTGTCTGACTTTGATCAGCGTTGCAGTTGCCTTACAATCACATGTCCCATCAAAGTACCGCGAGAGCAAAACAAAACCAGCCGCCTAAGTCAGGCATTGCAGTTGCTCAAAATTAGCTGCATGGGCCTTGATGACAACACGCTTTATTCTCATTGGTCAGATTCTGTGATGACAATGATGACCTGTGTTTCAGGTTTATTTTAACATCTTCAATTCCAATAATGCTCACTGTGTTTTATAACAGTAAAAGCTTTTTACTGTAGTCGCAATGTTATATTAAGTCACATTTATCCAAAAATACAGATCAAAGCATATTTACCCCCACTTTATTGGTATTTAAATAGTATATGTTTATGTTTGAACTTTATTCTTGAACAGATGGCACTCTATTAAGCAGTATATAAAAAATGTTTCTGTTGCTCATGAAAACCTTTCTAAAAACACATCTAGGTATTTGACAAATATGGCATTTAATTCACTTAATCTGTGATAGAGAATGCAAACACCATGCGAGCTTCACTACCAGGAGCTGAAAGTGTCCGGATTGACCTTCGATCTTTTATTACAGTCTATCAGCTTGACATCTCACTTTCAATTCCATCCCCGACTGCAACCTGCAGATCTCACCAGGGCAGGCTAGTGTAGTTCATCTCGAACAAGCCTAATGTGTTTAAACGAATCAGTTGAATGATTCATCGACTCGTTTAAAAAGAAAGTCACTTGTTGCCACCTAGTGGTGCAACAATGCAACATGCAGAAACCGTCACTGGAAAACCAAACGGACAAGAGGAGCGAGAGATGTCAACACTCGGAACGCCTTACTAAATCAAATGTAAGTACTGGAACTAAAGGATGTATATTAAAACATAAGGTAACCTTTGTGGTTGTAACACTGCATGCTTACAAACCACCCTTTTACCATTCACAAAATGTAGTGAAAGAAAAAAAACCCACACACACACTTTTTTTTTAATAACCATATTCTATAACAAATGAATATTAAAATAAATACAGCACTTATGGACCCAATTTGGGCTGCCACTGAAACTTAGTGTCCAGAATGAGCACATGAACTTGTCATGGACTCGTACTTTAACGGGAGGAAAATTCCGTTCGACACCTCGCAAAAACCTCTAATGAATTTGAATGAGGACTCTATTTGTTTTCCATGTTTTATTTATTTTCTTACTTTTCCCAGTAAATTAAATCGACCTCACCAATGCCTATATTAATCCGGAGTAATACATCGCCCTGCCATTCTGATTATGTTCGTGTTGCAGAGCTGTTCGTTATTGATTTCACCCCTCCCTTTTTTTTCCTCTCTACCTCTTTCCTTTTAACCTCCCCTCCCCGTCTTCCCTTGTTTAAAACTTTAAAGGAGTAGTTCACCCAAAAATAAATTATTTTGTCACGTATTCACCCTCATCGTGTTTTACCAAATCCGTTTTTTTTTATTCCACTGAACAAAAAGACGATTTTTTTTTTTAGGAATATTCTGTCACAAAAGCATCATAAATAAGCTATATTATATATTATAGCTTATTTGTGTGAGGACTACACTAATATTTATGTGATTTCCACATTATAGCCTATATATTGAGCTTCTCTTAGCAAAATCATGATACATGGAGTGTCTGATTTGTGAATAAATCATTCGAGTTTAATAATTTAGAATATGTATTTGTCAACAATTTGTCATCCTCAGGCCATGTAAGATGTAGATGAGTTTGTTTTTTCATCAGAACAGATTTAGAGAAATTTAGCATTACATCACTTGCTCACTCTGCAGTGAATGGGTGCTGTCAGAATGATGGTTCAAACAGCTGATAAAAACATCACAATCCACAATTAATCCACATGACGCCAGACCATCAATTAACATCTTGTAAAGTTAATTACATGTGTGTTTGTAATAAAAGTTGTTGCTTCTGGGTCAAATGTGAGTCCTCTAGCTATACAGCAAGTTTGCTTTATACAGTGAGTCAGGAGAGAAATATGCACAGTGCAAGCACTGTTTACAAACAAAAACAATCTAAAACAGTGCTAAACAAATTTGTTGGTGGGTTTTGATGTGAGAGGACAACAGCTGTATGAATTACTTGTGAATTATTATGATGTTTTTATCAGCAGTTTGGACTCTGATTCTGACGGTACCCATTTACTGCAGAGGATCCATCAGTAAGTGATGTAATGGTAAATTTCTCCAAATCTGTTCAGATGAAGAAACAAACTCGTAAGTAAATCTTCCAATTTTTTTTTTTTTTTGGTAAACTATTCCTATTGCATCCCTTTAAAAAGGATGCAAAAGTTTTAAAAAGCTTTATAAGCTCCATTTATGACATTGGCTGTGAGAAGAGTGCTCAACAAATTATTAAAAATCTCTCCTTGTATGCGGGTTTGGAACAACCCGAGGTTGAGTAAATTATGATAGAATATTCATTATTGGGTAAACTATTGCTTTAAGGCGTCTCTGTCATTTTGTGCTCTTAGCTCGAATCTTATTAGAGTCTTCTGGTGGGTGGCGCACAGGAGAGACTGACAAGAGCTGCAATACAGGGTGACTGTGACCTTTTAGACTGTGCCCTCATCCTCTGCTGGTCTCACAGCCTCCCATTTAATGGTCTCCACTTTCTTCTGACCTGTGGCTTTGCTTTGACGTTTTTCATATTGGTTCATTACACCAAGTCTGCAGGAGTGTTATTTTCCCCTTGCACCTGCATAACTCAAATACCTGACTCTCATCCGAGTGGACTGGAGATCCTTGTGGCAAAGATAGCACTTGTTTGGCAGAGTGAACTCAAAATATACCAGTCTCCCTGCAGTTTTTTTTTCCTCCTGATAGTGAGATTATAATATCTCTAAGACATGGCCTTTCATCTGTGGTTAAAAAGTAAAGTCTCCACCCTCTGTCAACATGATGGGAGTGAATGTGGTATTTAGACAAATGCTGGCAATGCTTTTAAGTGGATCAGATTAGTTTTAAAAGTCTGTGTAAAAGTCACAGAGAAGGAATCTGGAAGGAATCCGCATTGCTGCTCATATTTGCCAGATCATTTTGTTCCAGAACATTCTCTCTACTTGTCAGAGAGGTTTTCTGGTGAAATTCTTGAGAAGTCCTTTGTATTTATAGTAAGGCTGTAAATTCAATGCTGCTTTAGTGATTATTTCTTTATTAATAATGATATAAATAATTGTAAAAATTCTTAGCGCCATTAATAATTTTTAAGCCTGTTTATATATAATTCATTACATTTATATAGCACTTTTCTAAGCACTCAAAGCACTTTACATTGTGAGGGTGGATCTCCTCATCCACCAGCCTGTATAGCTAGCACAATGCAGCTCTCATCTTATTGCCCACTGAAGCTAAGCAGGGTTGAGCCTGGCCAGAATCTGGATGGGAGACCTCCTGAGAAAACTAGGTTGCTGTTGAAAGAAGTGCTAGTGAGACCAGCAGGGGGTGCTCTCCCTGTGGTCTGTGTGGGTCCTGGTGCCCCAGTATAGTGATGGGGCCACTATACTGTCAGAAAGCACCTTCCTTCAGATAAGAAGATAAACCGAGGTCCTGACTCTCTGTGGTCATTAAAAATCCCAGGATGTCTTTTGAAAAGAGTAGAGGTGTGGCCTCAGCATCCTGGCCAAATTTACCCATTTGCCCTCTGATCATCATGGCTTCCTAATCATCCCCATATAATGATCGGCTTCATCACTCTGTCTCCTCTCCACCAATATATATCCACACACACAATATGTAATAAGGATTAATTATATAATATATTATCTTGATTTAATGCTTTCATATGCCATAATGTTGACACATGATGGAAGTAAATGCTTTTAAGTGGATCAGATTAGTTTTAAAAGTCTGTGTTAAAGTCACAGAGAAGGAATTTGGAAGGAATCAACTACAGTGCTGCTCATATTTGCCAGACCATTTTGTTCCAGAACATTCTCTTAAATACCTACTTGTCAGGGAGGTTTTCTGGTGAAATTCTTGAGAAGTCCTTTGTATTTATAGTAAGGCTGTTAATTCAATGCTACTTTAGTGATTATTTCATTATTAATAATGATATAAATCATTTTAAAAATTCTTAACATCATAAATCATTCTTAATCCTCTGTTTATATATATTAGGGCTGTCAGTTTAATGTGTTAACTTAAGTAATTAGTTGTGGAAAAATAACGCGATTAAATTATTTTAACACAGTTAACTCACTGCGCACCCGCCCCCAGACCTGTACATCATCTTACATTTCATACAGTTGACTGTTGAGAAAGTATGATATATGAAATATGAAAATATGAAAATATATAACAACTCCATAAATGCAGTTATGCCCTAAAATGCAAGATATCGGGGCAAAAATGCTGCTGTATGAGTTTTTGTCTCATATTTATATCATATGAAGCGATATTACACAAGCAGCGAGATCAGTCGCACTAGTGCTGTTTTTGTCTCTAATATAACAATTTTAAATGTGATTTTAAACAACAGTTCAGTTGAAGTTAATATTGTGGTATATTTCAAACACAATATTATTTGTTTTTGCTCAGTTTTGCCAACAAAAATAGTACCTATAAAGCCATAGAAGAATTGTTGTGCGTCCGAGCAACACAGCGGTGTTTAGTTTCTGAATGAATCCGCGTTTTGAACGAATTATGTGACTCAATGATTAAAAGGTCCATTCATAAAGTAGCCTAAGCCGTTTATGTCATTCCTGAATGAATTAGTCTTTTAAACGAATCGAATGAAAGACGCATATAGAGTCATAAAGATATTCACCACCACCTGCTGGCAGTTTTAGTTTCTTATTTAGAAATAAAAAATAAAATAAATAAAAAATAATGAAAATAAACACTATAAAGGGATAGTTCACCAAAAATAAATAAATAAAATAAAAATAATAATAATAATAATTATTATTATTATTATGTCATTAAACCATTATGACTCAAACCGGAATGACTTACTTGCTATTGTCGAACATAAGCTGTTTTGGTTAAATATTATTTCCATTGCATAAAAAAACAAACAAACAAACAAACAAACAAAAACAAACAAACAAATGTTCCTCAAATTATCTACCTTTATGTTCCATAATTTATGTTAGGCCATTGTAGCCTCAACGTTTATGTTTAACTAATTTTACGTTGAATCAAATAAATTATAAATTAAAAGTATTTGTAATGCCATTAAATAATCTTTTGGGGGTATTTTCACTGGCAAATGTAATTTGTGATTAATTAGATTAATTAATCGACATATCAAGTAATTGATTAGATTAAAAATTTTATTCGACTGACAGCCCTAATATATATATATATATATATATATATATATATATATATATATATATATACACACACACACACACACACACACACACACACAATACGTACAGTAATAAGGATTCATTATTTAATTATATATATTGACTTGATTATGCCACAATAATGTGTTTTTTTTTTATCAATTCACATCTGTAGTTTATCTGTAGTTGTAGTCATTTATTTAGTTTTTTGTATTTGTTTGTTTAAAAAAGTGAATGGGACTTTCGGGAAATGTTCTGGGCAACTGCTCTATGAAATAAAAAAGTCTAGAATGTGTAATATGTGTTGAATCACATTTGACGCAGAGAGCAGGTTGGAGCCACTGTTGTCCTACAGCTCTTATGATTCACTACAGTGTGTTTTTTGGCCGTCACTCTCACCATGTTACTGTGAATTTTCCTAATAATGACTAGACAGAAAAGTATGTAAGTTTAGAGTGTCTTAAAAGGGGCACTGAAACTTGAATTTGAATGACACAATCCAGTGCTTTTCAGATTGAGCAATGTATTATAGAAAAAGGTCAAAGAATTATATGGATTTACTTACTATTTGTATCAGTTTGGTCAGGCTTTGAAGAACTTGGTGCATTGCTTTTAAATAGAACAAAGCTGAAGAAAAAAAAGTGCAGAAGGACATAAACTGTGAAGGGCAACACAATGTGAGGAGAATAAAGACTTTGCTAGTAAAATTCATCCTCAAGGATAGTGTCGCTATAGAGAAACTGGCACAGATAGATGCGCTGGTATAGAGTCCTTCATTGTGCTCTGATGCACTTTGTTAAATGTCCTGCACAGCATGTAACAATAACAAGAAACATTGCAGTTCAAGTTTCTGAAGCATTTGATCAGTAATAACTTGAATGCTCAAACTAGGTTTGTTAGGTAAGCATCACATTATTAGTACTAGTAACATTTCTTTTAAACTTCTGCAGGTAACTCAGCCCATATATTTTTGCTATGAGCATAAATTAATTTTTTTTAAGTAAATGAATGATTTTTGCCTGCCAGATAATAACACAGGCATAAAATTCTAAAGGGGGAACCAAGTCATTTGACTTGAGCTTTAAAGAAAGCACCTAAATATTTTAATTTTTTAAATATATTTTTATTTTAATTTGAGTTAATTTAGTTTCCTAATTTATTATTTTTTTTGGCATTATAAAGTAAAACTGAAATAATGAATGAAATAATACATTACAAGAGTGAATAATACATGAAATTATTTATTTTAAAATTTCAGTTAATATTTAAGTAACATAAATGAAACACTTTTTTGTGATTTTAGTTCTCAAGTGCATCAAGATGTAAGCATGCACCGTAATTTTTAAAATAAAACAAAAAAGTTTCTGGAGAACTTTTTACAAGAAAATCCTATTTCAGTCTTTCTAGAATTGTTTAATTGAATGTGTTATTGACCATTTATAATTATTTGTGAAATTTACTAGCAATTTCTGAGTAAAAGTTATTTCTCCACCAAATATTTTTCAGTGTGTGCAGCGCTTCATGGGAAATTATCGCTGGAGTTGGGTCATTTCACATGAGTAAGGCATAGCACAGTCACTTTTTCGTGGAAAGCCAAGAAAGGCTCTGAGCAGCAGGAAAATTTCGGGAAGACAATATTTAGAAACACACGGGGTGAAAGATGATTCACCATGAGGAATTTAGAGCCACCGCAATACTGACCAAGACAGAGAAAGTGAGGGAGGGAGAGAGAGAGAAACAAGTGAAGAAGATGAAAGGATAAATGGAATCTTCCCACAATTCCACAATTGTCATTTTAACCAGGCCAGTCCCCCTGGAGGCATTTTACTTACTGTAGGGCAGGGCAAGATTGTGACCTTTGTAATGCCACAGTTCCTGGATCACATACAGCCCTGACATCACATCCTTCATCTTTCAGCCAGCATGCCAGATCTGTAACCTCCCTCCATTAGTCCCCTGTGGGTGCATGCACATGACAGCAGTTTTCCTCAGCGTCAATAAATCAATATGTGCTCTGTGCACGATTCATGCGACTCTTCATTTACTACCAGGAATGCTTTCCATTCTATTCGTGTTGCAAAGAAAAGGCTAACACATAGGCTGTCTAAATTCCTGTACATTCATAGCATGCACTGAATTGGATAAAAAACGGACTTCTCAACCTTTGATGAATTACATTCTTTAAATACATTCCTAGATATACAGTACTACACCCACCCTTGAACTTCAACAAGTCAACAATCAGGTGACAAATAAACCACAAGAAACAGCTTTCTTGTTACCTATACTTGAAAAAAAAAGAGCTGTCTGCCTTTTTTTTCAATGTCAAAACACTGTACAATGTTATTCTGTTCCAGTGGGTCCACATTTTCAGTGACCTCACAAAAGAATGATCAGTTTTACTTTTAGCAATATATATATATAATATATATATATATATATATATATATATATATTATATATATATATATATATATATATATATATATTTACACTACAGTTGAACTGTTTGAGGTTAATAAATTTTTTTTAAGAAATTGATAATTTCATTCAGCAAGGATGCAAAGAAAAGAAATTCACGAAAATTTTTATTTAAAATAAATACTGTTCTTTTAAACTTGATCCAAATAATAAATACATAAATGAAAAATAAAATGTATCAGAAATAAATTTTGCAGCACAACTGTTTTCAACATTAATGATAAGATGCTTAAAGACTCTTGTTTTTGTCATTTTTGCAAAACTCATACATGTGTATTAGCCAGCTAGATAACATTATCTTGGTGACAAATCAGCAGAATTTACAACAACAATGTATAATTCATCACAGAAAACCAAACACTGATGTACAAGATGTACGATTTTCAGTAGAAATGCAGCACTGGCCCAAAAGGACAAGTGACATCCTTGTTCTTTAAAATATAATGTCAACAACTGGGATATGATCAGCATATGAATCATGATTAGCTCAGCCCTTTTTGTTTGGTCCGAGTTAATTGTGGATCTCTATAATAATGTCTGACATTTACGACCAACTCCCAAAACATTTTGTGGAAACGTGCTGCCCTCTGAGGCATAAAAGTGCATCTCCCTTCCCCTTTACAGATAAAACTTCCTGTCTGGCTTGATACAGAAGCCACTGTGGATGGCTCTGTAAATAACTTCACCCAGTGGCTTTACCGACATCCAGTAGTGAGAGAATACTTGATTTGTTTGAGGCTCTGCCAATATTAACAGAGAATAATCTAGGCCCAAATACAGTTAGCGGAAATTGGCCAGCCCAACAGGAAGCAGGGGAAGAGGAGTTGCCTTACCCTGCGGAAGCCCTGTTGACTCTTCTGGCAGCGGGACTCTGTCTGCTAAAAACCCTGCAGGTCATGGAACAGTGTTTGTTACTATGAAGCAGGACACATGTTGAGGGAGTTATTTTAAAACTGAAGCCTGCAAAGCTACAAGCCACTCATAAGTTAGAGTAGTTCAACTACAGTCAAAAAAGTAGCTATAAAAATACAGCTAAATGTAATTTTAATAAACAAGTATGACTTTATGTGTGTGTAAATGTATGTGTGCATGTATATTCAGTCAGATTTATAAAATTTGCATGATTTTATACAATATATATACTGCATCTCTACTGAAAATCGTACATCTTGTACATCACTGTTTGGTTTTCTGTGATGGATTATACATTGTTGTGGTAAATTCTGCTGATTTGTCACCAAGATAATGTTATTTAATGTCTAGCTGGCTAATACACATGAGTTTTGTAAAAATGACAAAAATTACTAAACAAGAGGGACTCAGTGACCTAGTGAATCATTTCTGAACTGCTTCATTAGTATGACTCGCTCAAATGAACTGATTCAGTGAAATGAATCACTAAACACGAGTTTCTTCTCCTCAACATTGGAGGACAACGCCGCAGACTCACTGACAATGGATATAGGCCTAACATGTGGGTCTGTCCGTGTGAATGCTCATATTTCAAAGTAATGATCATGTTTATGTCTCAATGTGCTCGGAGCTCGTTCCATTTATAAACCGCAAATTAGTCAGGGAGAATGGGGAGTGGCGGGAAAGTGCTGACTAATGCGGCAGGCAGCCCGTCCAAACTCTCTGAGTGACTGAACGACCTTGTGTCGGTCAGGAAGAGACCCCTCCAGCGCACCGGAAGACAGGTGATCTGTCAGCTTTGTGCCAGGGCAGAGCGGGAGGAGAGACGCGGCAGACGCTGGAGGACACGCTCTCACACATGTGCTCCTCGCTGCAGTTTATTCTGTCACACAAGGACAGTGGTCCTCTAATTCATCATGTGTTTTATTTTGCACGGCACTTAAATCTCTCCCGTTCGCGGCGGGGAGGAAGAGGAGAAGCCGAAACTGCTTAACGAGTGAAAAATGGGCCCGACGCACGTTCATTCCTCCGGCAGGTCTCGAGTTTTAATCTGAGCGCGGTGGAAGCAGCTCAAGTTTGACTTCAGGTTGAACTTTCAGATTAATCCACAAAACTGTATATTATTTAAATGTGTGAAAGGGATTTTAGGGGACTGAGAGTGAAACATTACTCTTAATGATGTCCCGAAATGCGGTTACATTATTTATCCCTGCAGTGGAGCTGTCGGTTCAAATTTATCGTGAAACTTCAACAAAGGCAGCAGGGGCAAATCTGCAGTCTCATCTGGGAGCTTGATCTGTGTATTTGAAACCAATATGGTGGACAAGAAGACACAGGCTCTCTGTGTTACTCAGGATTGCATCAGACTCTTTGATGCTGATGTCATATGTTTTCATATCAATTTCTATCGCAGTATAAAAGAGAACATAACCTCCACTTACAAGCATTGTTTAGATTAGGAAACAAATATGTTGCTTTCAGCTTTGTCCTTTGGCTCAATTTATAGGTGTAGTACTGGTGATTTGGATCATTTTCTCCATAGCCTGCAATTAGTTGCTAAAATGCTATTGCTGTTTCTTTGGTCTTATAATTTCTTTTGCATCTAACAGATACCAGGGCTCCAAAAAGTGAGGGGAAAACACATTCAGACCTTTTACCCATGAATGGCCCCATTCTTTACATTCCCCTCAAGCAAAAACATGATGTCATTCATCTTAAGAGAATTGAAATGTGAATCTTAAACCAATGATCTTATTGTTGAACATAAAATATCTGAAATAGTTTTTGCAAGCATTTCATCCAGAAATGAAAATTGTATAACATACTCACCCTCATGTTGTTTTATATCTTCTATGGAGCTAAAAAAGATGCCTTTTGTTTTAAGAATGTACTGCTCATTATTTTCCATGCAATTCCTACAATAAATGGGGACCGAAACATTCAACCTTCAAAAAGGATGCAAAAGCACCACTGGCCTTTCCCCAGCATGCTTTAACATACATAAAAGTGTTTGATTGGTGATTTCACAATTAAAAAAAAAAGTTAGTCCATATGAGTGTGCATTAAATTCAAGTATGGCCTATAGTTTGTGACTCAAAAGAATTAGATTAGTTTAATTTCTCTTTAACATATCAAGCAAACCTAGAATGGATGTCCAGACTTTCAGTAAAAAACAGAATTCACTTTTTGTGTTGCACAGAAGAAAATACATGAGAGTGAATAAATGATGACAGAATTTTCATTTTTGGGTGAACTGTTTCTTTAACACACTATAAAAGGTCTTTGAACAAAAGTTGAAGCACTTAGTGAGTAAAGCTATGAGTCACTAACAAGTCTCTAATGCCACGATAAACAGATTAAATCGCCCAAGATCAGCATGGCTGAGGTGGCAGGTGTGGGCCATCAAACAACTTTAGGCTGAGAGGATTGCACAGTGCCAGGATCACACATCCAATACACAGCGGGGGCTTCGAGAGAAGCCCAGCAAGATTCACGGCTTCTATTGCTTGCCTCTCTCGCATTCAGACTGTTCTGGGTAGTTTAATTAACACACCTTTTCTAGCTAAAATGAGCCCAGGCCAAAGTGTTCCCCAACACTAGAGAGGAGGACAGGCTGGCTGGGCCTCCGGGTGAGGCCACCCTCTCTGCGTTTGATGAATGAGCTGCCTGACAGCAGGACTTTTTTGGGCCCCTCTTCGGTCTGGCTGCCAGCATCCTCCCCCAGCCCGCTTCCTTTGAATTCTGATTTATACATCTGGTCCACTCCTTCCTGTGTGAGCAACCAGACCAGAGGAACCGCAGACTTGCCATATCAGCCGCAATTGCGATTCAAAACCCAGGACCCTGTTTAACATAGCCCGGTTTTCAACTGTCCCTCATGTAATAGATCCTGACAGGGCTCCGTTCTCATGTTCATCATGGCATGATTGAATTGGCAGAGCTAAACTAGCATGTAAATGGCGACTACGGATCCTGCGCCATGATAGAGCAATTGTAGAGACGCTCCGAGGGACGGCAGCGGCTCCCATGACATTCATTGTGCTTGACATTCCTGACGTGCACCTAAATCTCTCTCTACTTCCTTTTATCTCTTCACCCTTCCTGTGTCAGTACATCTTTCCATCCGTTCATTACTCTTTTCGCATTTCTCCGAAACTGGCTTTTATGCCTTCAGGACGGCTCTGAGCTAGCCGAGTTTAATATTGCTTGTGCTGTTAAAAATCTTCTTACCTAATTTTTCTCTACGAAGTAAAAAGACTTTCACACACGTCTTTGTTCTTTGTGGTTTTTACATCTATCCTTTAGTCCTAAGTTTAGATGTTGAGCTTTAAAGTGTGTGTCAGGGTTATTTTTCAGCCTGGCGGTAAAAAGTTAAAGCTAGCGAAAAGCTATTGTTGGATGGCACACAAAATAAGACATGATGAATCCTACCTTAGAACTGCAATGATGAGGGCTGCAAAATTATAAGACCGACTAAGGATAAACATACAAATTAGATGAGACACACTCTGAGTCACTTCAGAAATATGCTTCGATGACTTTGTTTTTTTAGCAACTGGGAAGTACTCTGCATAAAGTGTGCCTCATTACCTACTGCATGGCAAGTCTTTCGCTTTGTTCTAAAACCTAGTGAGCTGCCTATGTAGGCAGGATTTTAAGGCATCAGAAGCGTTCCACAATGTGAAGGCTGTTGAAAATTATGCTTAATTATGCTCCCTACTGTCCTAAAATACTAAGTATTGGCCATTCTAAAACATCACTGAATGTATCAATGTATCATTGAATATTACCTAATATATGTGTGCACTTTGTACATATGTGCTTATTAGCTGATCATCACACCCGTGTAAAACTCTACTGCAATCAATTGACCCTTCGCAGGGAGTTGGATTGACAGGCAATCTGACCAATCATATTGCAGAATCTGCCATTTTGCTTGGCAAACAAACCAGACAGTAGAGTAGATTAATGTTGGTGGACTTTAACTTGAAAATTGGTGTATATTGATATCTTTCCACAATTGAAACAAGGTGCCTTCTGATGTTCATTCATGTTTATTTCATTATATAACTAGAAAAGAGGAAGAGAAGATTGGTTCACATGCCGCTTGAACTGAGACGCTACAGCAATCTGTCATGACACATTAAAAAGCCACAAAACTGTATTTATTGTTTGAATTTCTTTTAAGAGTTAGGAAATTTGAAAGCTGACACATGGTTTCATACCAAAAGTAACCTGTTTTGTCTTGTCTATCGGCGCATTGTCAGTGTGCTCCTTTTTCTGCAATGTGTTTTTCACTGAGATCATTTTGTGTGGTATGATAGTGGCACAGTTTGTCGGACACACAACAGTAACGAAGTGGGGCGTGTCTTTGCAAAGGGTTAGATGTTACCTTAGAAGGGAGCTGCCTATGTAGGCAGTAGATAGCAAGGAAGCTCACTAGCTTGAGTAATACTGCCATCATCAGTAGACTAGCTTGATCAGGCTGGTAGACCAAATAAAACCAGCAAACCAGTGTAGGCTGGTTTAAAGTGATAGTTCATCCAAAAATGAAAATTCTTTCATTAATTACTCACCCTCATGTCGTTCCAACCCTGTAAGGCTTCCGTTAATCTTCGCAACACAGATTAAGATATTTTTGATGAAGCTCTTTGATCCTCCCCATAGACAGCAAGGATACTACCATGATCGAGGTCCAGAAAAGTAGCACGGCCATTGTTAAAGTAATCTATGTGACATCGGTGGTTCAACCATAATTTTACGAAGCTACGAGAATACTACGAGAATAATTTTGTGCACAAAGAAAACAAAAATAAAGATTTTATTCAACAATTCACGGTCATTGTTAAAGTAATCTATGTGACATCGGTGGTTTAAACTTAATTTTAACATTTTTATTGTTGTTTTCTTTGCGCACAAAAAGTATTCTCACATGGATGTCATATGGACTATTTTAACAATGTCCTTACTACGTTTCTGGACCTTGATCATGGTAGTATCCTTGTTGTCTATGTGAGGGTCAGAGAGCTACAAAATGCTACAACATCAAGATAATATGGTCATTAAATAATAGAAAAATATGTATATATAAATACAACAAGATAATAATATATAATTAATATATGCAGTCATTTTTGTAGGTTTGCATGGGCAAGTTCTACGAAAAAAAATGTTGGACCACCTTCAAAAGTCTGGTGTTACTTGTACTTAAAAGTTGTTATTTTAGTTATGTGGCGTGGATATAGTGTTTTATATCAGAAACACTGTTTTAATCAAGGTTTGACATTTTATGAGTCTTCTGGAGCTGATGTCAGCCTGCTGGTTTTGGCATTTACAAAGCTCACAAAAGTTACCTTTTTACAAGGGCACAAAACCAAAGTCATAAAATGTATAAGCAAACTAAATGATAATGACAATGGTTCACCTTATGTCAGTGTAATTAATAATTATTTCAACATACACCACAATTTAAACCTAAAAGCTTTGAGCCATTTTTTCCCTGTCACTTCAAAGCAAATGAGACCTGCTGGGGAGAGTTGAACACATTTGGGGAACAAAATAGAGATGTAAACAGATCGGTGAATATCTGCAGAAAAAACACATTCTTTACACATTTCTTCCTGCTTCTCAAAACAGATCCAGAGGAAAATGAGAATCCTCAGGCTTGAAACATGAAAGATATCAGCGCTGAGTTTTCTCCCCAGAGGTTTGGTCACACCAGTGTTTTGAGATGGAAATGAGACCGGAAACAGCTCTGATTGTGTACTTCAGTGCTGCTAGTGTCTTCATCAAAAGGACAACTGTTTAGCTAAAGCAGAAATGGAGAAGTTAGGAACAGTTCAACCAAAAATGAAAATTCTGTCATCATTTACTCACCCTCATGTCGTTCCAAACACTTCTGTGGTACACAAAAGAGATATATCTGATGATCTGTCAAGCGCTAAAAAGGACAAAAAATTAACATGAAATGATTCATACAATGCAAGACTTCTGATATTGCAACTTCATACAAGAAACAGAAATTTAAGACATTAATCAATTAGAAATTCTTCCCTTTTCATCGCTGCATTTCCACATATTTATTCTCATGGTTATGAGACATTAAACATCACTGACTGCAGTTTAATGCAGCAAATCTGAACATATGCAAGCACAAGAGATTTGAGTGATGGAAATTACAAAATTTCCTTTTTTTTTAATCTGAGCTATTCCTTTACCCAAACAGTGGGGAAGGTTAGGATACGGATCTATATATAGATTGGAGAGGAACAATTGGATAGAGAGAGTGTGGGAAGAGGATGTTACATATTGTAAGGCAAAATGAAACTTGTGCTGAATAAGTACTTTCCATCCATCTCAACCTAAAACTTTGTTCTATCACTTTGGAGAAATGTGGTTTTTCCTCCAAACCCAGAGTGTATTCTGTGGACTTGCACTGTCAGACAACACAGGAACTCAGCCAGTAACCGCTCACACTGATGCTTCAATTCCCAAAGCTCTCGCTGTAAAAGAGTCAATAATCTTTACAGAAACAGAAGGTAAGAATGTATTACAGTAAAAACTTAAGTTGATTTACCATATATAGTTAAATATTTTAATACATTTAACATTAAAATACTTCCTTATATGGAATTTTACATGAAAATGGTAAAAAAAAATGTTTTTTGGAAGTAAAATATATTGTTTATGGTTAAAACATTCAACAAGACAATACATTAAGCTTTGAAGTAAAATATTTAAATGTTTAATATTTAAGTAACAATGCGAAGCTCTGTAAAAATTGTTAAATAAAAAAGTTTAAAAAGTAAAAATCTACATTTTTTTTTTCATTTTAATATAGTAAATATATATACACTGCCAGTCAAAAGGAATAATTAAGATTTTTAATATTTTTCAAAAAAATTCTCTCATGCTCACAAAGGCTGCATTTATTTGATTGAAAATACAGCAAAACAGTAATACTGTGAATTATTTTCACAATATAAAATAACTGTTTTCTATTTGAATATTTTTCCCTGTGATCAATCTAACATGCTGATGGTTTTCAAGAAATATTTCGTATTATCAATGTTGAAAACAGCATATTAGAATGATTTCTGACACTAAAGATCACATTAAAAATACTAAAATAATACTAAAATAATAATATAATGAAACTATTATTTTTAATTTGTATACTATTTCACTAAATTACTGTTTTACTGTTTTTTGTTTAAATAAATGCAGCCTTGGTGAGCACAAGATACTTCTTTTAAAAACATTAATCCCAGCCTATGTATTTTTATTACAGTGACTTTTTGGCAACCACAGCTTGCCAGAGAGTTATAAATTTAACAGGATTGTTTTTATAGCGTGTATAGTGTAAAACTTTACCATCATATTGTCCCTTTAACTGAAAGTAATTGCTTACAGGTGAACACGAGTTTCATTTCCAGTTCAGTTTTCATGGGTGGACTGGCCTAGCCGCAATGTGCGGCACATGTTTAATGAGAAAGATAAGGATTAAGACATTGATGAAATAGATAGTGCCATTCTCCACCCTGCAGTGCAAACATGAAGGGAAGTGGGTGAATTACGACACACCATGTCTGCCTGCAGTGCTTTTGTAATTACAGTGGAAGTCACCATATTTCTTACCATTAATATGGCATGAAAGTCCCTAGGGGAGCTGTCAAATTCCCACAAAAACAAAGCATCATGGGTAGGTGGTGCTGATTATAATCTTAAACCTTTTCTTCTCTAACTGGAAAATGTATTCTGAAAGATCCCAAAAAAGCAACACTGTTATATATTCTGAAAAGCAAGCTGCTAACTTACAGATGTACGGTGGGGTACTTGCTGAATCGGTTATTAGAATCTATAAAATAATGTTGAGGTGCCCGGATGGGTGCAATTTTATACATCTCCGCAACCATGCTGAGTCAGAGAACAGAGAGCTGTGGATTATGTAAACCAGACAATTTAATGTTATTGCAGGACAAGGATGTTTAAGTTCATGGCATCCTTTATGGGAGCAGGTCGTTCCCCCGTTCCCTGATCTGCTGCACTCTGGAGTCTCTCCTGCCATTAAACTCACCAAGTAGAAAAACAGAAACCATCACGGCAAAGAGCTTTTCTCAGCTGCTTCCAGGGAGACAATCCTCTAAACGGCCATCTTCCTAATATAACACCTGATGGAACAACTGTGCAAGAAAACACAACATTAGAACATCCAATTAATACCAGATTGCCAGTTACATTCTAATAATTGTATGTTTACTAGAGCTGGCAAATGATTGCAAATATGTAATTTAATTAGATGATATGCTAATTTATCTTATCTTATCTTTTTTTTTTTTTTTTTTTTTAATAAAGCATAAATTTAAGATAATATTACACTGAACAGACATTACAAAAAGTTAATGTATTGTTTGTGTTTTCTTTTTAGGTTATTTGGCCCAGTACAGCTGTTTATGAACGTAAGAACCATGAAGGTACTTCAAGCTTGAATTGTTCCAAAGGAAGGTTGGGCTTTTTTCACTGCATATTTTCATAATCAGTAGGCATTAAATTAACACTCATTAACTCTTATACAGCCCTAATCATTAATTATATTTAATATATGTAACAAAGCATGTGTAGGTTACACTAAATGCAATGTACAGCCAAGTGCTTTTTAAGTAAAACATAAGTTTGAATTAAACACAAAAACACACACACACACACACACACACACACACACACACACACACACACACACACACACACACACACACACACACACACACACACATATATTTCACTATAAGCAGACAATATAAATAAATGTGTAGTTAAATAAACAAATAAAAGAAATAAGAATCTGGATGATAAAAGCTTGTGCGCACTTTATTAATTGTTAATGCAGTGTCGAGAAAAAAAAAAGAGAATCCATTAGCCTTTACTCCAGCTCTCTAAGATAGACTGAACAGCATATAGTTGTATGATGGCACTCAGCCAGCGTTCTCCATCAAAGGGCCATTTTCATTCAGAGGTTTATTTTTAGAAAGAAAGACGTATTTTTTTTATCCTCCTTCCATTCTCTCACAACCTTTTGTCTGGTTAATGCAGAGAAATAATCGGGTGGTTTAAGCTCTCAAGTTCTATATGTTCTCAAATAACTTGCCTTTTCCATTCTGGCAGTAAGCAGTGTTACTCTACTGTATATACAGTCTTTATCTATATTTGTCTCACTGACCAGGAGTGGGGGGTCTTTTCCAGTGGCGCGCAGGCCATTTGCACTCCACTGCTCTGTAATCAGCAGTGAAAACACATTTCATGGGCCTGATTACCCAGGGCATCTGCACAAATACAGAGACAAGACCTGGAGCCTGCATTACACACTTGCGCTTTAAAACCAGCTGATGTGTGAGTCCTTCATCAAAGCTCCCTCTCCAGCAGGGGTGAGAGGGCTGGGAGAAAGGCTTTGGACCTCTAGGGTTCATGGTAACATGGTGAGTGGGAGGGTAACATGTCTCATTCGGTGCTGATGGCATTCGAAAATTCTCTCTGTGTTTCTCGCCCGCTGTTCGACAGGCCTGGTGGATGGCTTTCAAGTTAAGCTTTATCAACCAAAAACCGTATTTGTTAGAGAAATACAATTTGGGATCTGGAAAATGGCAACGAGTCCTCGTTGGATTCTTCAGTCTATCTTGTTTTCATTTCTGAGGCCTTGTGTGCCACATTTCTCAGTATCGCAGTCTGAAAATTGCACCTCCATTTTGTAATTATTTCTGCATGGGCCCGGCGTGAGGAATGACATTAGAGGAGATGATTACGACCTAGTGGATGTGGAGCTCAGAGGAGGGAACATTAATTCCAGGGCACACGTACACGTTTTCAAGACACATTCTTAGATACTGCACACATCCTTTCACAAGCTTTTGGTACCAAACATGACTGCTTAGCCACCAGTGCCGAGGGGTTAACAAACTCTAAGTAGCGTAACTAAATAGTGTAACAGTAGTTTTTTTGTGCAAGGATATAGATTTTTCTGGTTTGATGTTAGGTGAAGCTGTCAACGTTTTTTAAATTTATTGTATTTTTATTAATTTTATTTTTTGTATCATAATACTGAGCCTTTAATTGCCTACATTGCATAATAAGCATTCAAGCACACGCATAAAGTTTGCCACAGCACACCGGCAGAAGTAATG